>NC_018395.1:4016838-4211588 GCF_000208865.1 Neospora caninum Liverpool
AATCCGAGGAAGAAAGTCGAACTGGAAGGCCTTCCCTTTGTGCTCGCTTCGGTGTCGACCTACGTGATCAACGCGCTGATCGCTGCTCGCCAGCCGCCCTCGACACGGCGCAGCGCGGGCGACGGCCATGAGGCCCCGCCGGCGCAAGGACTCCTCGGGAACAGAGACAACGGAGGGAGTCTCGAAGGCGAGAAACAAAGCCGGGGAAGCGTTTTGGCTGAAGAGCGGCTCCTCGATGACTCCGAGCCCGAGGGACGCTGGGACGTGGTTTGCCTCGTCAGGGAACGCGCGCAGCCGGTCAAAGCAACCCAAGGGGGAAGCAAAGGAGACGCCACGATGAAAGAGGAAACTGTGCGGGAACTTCTATTTCTGCTTCCTGTCGCGTCCGAGGACACTGCGGAAGTGAACGGGAAATCCTCCAACTTCTTCTCAGGTTCGCCTGTCTCTCCGTTCTCTCCCTCTTCTGCGTCAAGTGCTGCCCCTTCCCCAGTCTCCTTCCGTGTTCTCGGGTCCGTGCCACTCCCCCTGAAGGCGGCCGCGACGTGTGCGGCCTCGACGCTTCCTCAGAAATGCAAGGCGTGCGAAGAGCGAAAGAAGAGTCGCCTAGCGAGGGCAGAGTTTGCGGCACCAGGCGAGTTCACTCAGCTTCCAGCAGTGCAGAACGAACAAGCGCAGGAGACGAACGGGAATCTTGGGCACGACAGCCAGGTGTTTTGTCCTTCGCTCGCCTCGGAGAAACAGTTTCCTCCGTGCATGCGGCTGCTCGTTGTCGGAGACGCCAGCGGGGCCGTGTGGGTTGGTGGTTGGCCGCGGCTCTTCATGGCTCTTGTGGGTTCTGAAGGAGACGCGGGCACGCCTCCTGCCGGGCGTCGTCTTTGCACAGCCTCCGCGGAGGCAAACGCGTCCGTTCTCTCCCGTGCCTCGTGTTCGGATCCTGTTTCGAACCTTCTTCCTCTTCCTACCCCTCCTTCTTCGCCGCCTCCAGCGTCGCTGTTTTGGCTAGGTATCCCTCCTAGAGCTGGGAAACAGGGAGGAGCTTCTCGAGGCCGAGGCGAGGCGGTTGCGAGGCATGCAGCGTCTGGGGTGAAAGGACGCACGACGGCTGTCGCCTTAGGCACGCGCTGGATGTCACAGAAGAGACAGGGCGATGACCAGGAGACGCAGTTTCTCATGGAAGTTCTCCTCGGCGCGACCTTCGCGTCGGGCGTTGCTGAGGCCTTTGTCCTGGAGCCGGAAGGCGCAGGCAGCCCCTCCGGAAAGGGAAAGAAGAAAACGACGGAAAACGAAGTCGCCGACAGAGAGCGAAAAGGTGTCGCGGCGGAGGAGGGCGGCGACGACAACCAGATGAAACACAGCAATGGACTTCCAGAAGAAACAGACGAAGCACACGGAGGAGAGGGAGACGAAGGAGATGATGGAGATAAGGTGGAAGGGTGCGGGAGCGGTTTGCGTGCTGTCTTGTTGGGGCGACTTGAACGGGCGGCGTGTGCTGCGATCTCGCAGGGGCAAGGCCTGGAGAAACGTGAGACGAGGGAGGAAGGAGAGGCGCCGAAAGAAGAAGGGAAAAAAGGAAAGAAGACCGAGGGAGACTCGGAGAAGGACGAAAGGAAGGCTGAGGGACAGAAGGAGACGACGACCGAGGGAGAGAAAGATACGACGATCCAAGGAGAGAAAGAGACGAAGGAGGGAAAGAAGAGCCAAGGCGCAAACACGAAGAAGGAGAAAGGCAAAGGCGGGGTGGGAGACCAAGGCGGTGCTCTCCTGTCATGTTGTTGGCATGAACAGCCCATTCCTCCGAGGCTTAAATTGATTTTAGGTAAGACGCGAGAAACCCTCAAGTCACACTTCCTTTAGATTCACTCTCGTTCTCTTTTCCCCCTCGTCTCTCCGTTTCGGTATATATCGCCCTACTTCTCTCTCTCCCACTTTGTCCGCAACTGGTTCCCTGTCCTTCCTTGTTCCCCTCTGAAGCTCTGTCTCTCCTTTCTCTCTGTCTCTCCTTTCTCTCTGTCTCTCCTTTCTCTCTGTCTCTCCTTTCTCTCTGTCTCTCCTTTCTCTCTGTCTCTCCTTTCTCTCTGTCTCTCCTTTCTCTCTGTCTCTCCTTTCTCTCTGTCTCTCCTTTCTCTCTGTCTCTCCTTTCTCTCTGTCTCTCCTTTCTCTCTGTCTCTCCTTTCTCTCTGTCTCTCCTTCGTGCCGCATAAAGTTCCTCCGGTCTTTCCATGCATGCAGTCATGTCGATCCTCGTACCTGTTGCGATTACCTTTCATTTGGTGGGCCAGGTCTGCTTGTTGCTCATCTTCCCCAGACACACACATTGCCCACCGGTGTCTCTTCCCAGTTGCAGCATTTGTTGATTTTGCATCGGTTTCGCATTGCGGCGGCTTTGCAGCCGGAGGCGACGCGTTTTCGGTTTCCTTTCAAGTGCTGTGGTTTTCGTTCCATTCTTGTGCGGTGTAGGTGGTGTCGAGCAAAGCGTTTTTGTCTGGGATCCCCTCGCCCTCCCCTCCTTTCCTCCTTCTCCTCCATCCATATCTTCTTCCTCTTCTTCCTCCACGTCGTCTTCCTCTTCTTCCTCCACGTCGTCTTCCTCTTCTTCCTCCTCGGCGTCACCTTTGGTGTTGTCTTCAAACCGTGGAGGTACAAAAGAAGGCCGAGTTGAGCACGAAGGCCCCCAGTGCATTTTACGGACTCAAGAGGTTGCAAAAAACCTCATCGAGCAGCGAAGGCGGAAGGCGACAGACGCCAAAAGGTGCAAAGGAGAACGAGACGGGGGGGGCGGCGAGGGCGGTCTGCTTCCCCTCTTTTTCGATCTTTCTTCTTTTTCGCGTCCTCGGCTTCTGTCTCTCCTCACAGCGGTCATTCTGCTTGCTACGCCGTTTGCTCCGAGACGCGTCTCCATCGGGCGTCAGGAAAAAGAAGGAGGAAGATCTACGGGGGAACACGGCGAAACAGACTCGCGAGAGAAAACAGAACAGGAAAGAGACAGAAGGGAGAGCGCAAAGGAAGAGCCGCAGATGCTTCTTGGACGCGTTGAATCGGAGACGTCTTTGCTCGCCCTTTTGTACTATTTTCTGGGTCCGTCGTGTCTACCGCCTCTTCTTTCCAACGCGCTTTCTTCAGCTGTCTCTTCGCTTTCCTGCGCCTGCGTGTCTTCTCCTCTTTTTGCTTCCTCTCCACCTGCCTTTCTGCCTGCATGCGCGCCGGCTGCGGCTTCGTCTCTTGCTTGTCCTTCCCCGTCTTCTACAGCCTCTCCTCTGTCTCCTGCGGATACTTACCCCCTCCACCCCCAGCGTCTCCAGGAGTTCGCTCGGGGCGGTGTCCATACAGCTCGCCAAGCGCTCATCTTTTCTGTACATGATGCGCTCTCTCGGCAGCAGTCTCACGGCCACCTCGGCGACACCTGGTCTCGCCTTTTTCTTCTCTGGCTCTCCGTTTGCGAACGAAAACACAAACGCCAAACGGCCTCCCCAAGCTGCGCTGTACATCCCGCTCTGCTCCTCGGCGGGCGGTTTCCGTGGATGCTTCACGCTCGCAGCGATCAGGTCGACGTATCTCAGGGACAAACCACATCTCCCTCGCCATCGTCTGACTCTCCTTCCTCTTCTTCCTCTTCTTCTTCCTCTTCTTCCGCTTCTTCATCTTCTTCTTCTTCCTCTTCTTCCTCTTCTTCCTCTGTGTCTTCTGTGTCTTCTCTGTCGCAGTTGCCTTCGGCGTGTCTCTGGCTGGCCCTCGGGAGCTCTGCACTTCTCGGCGAGGAGTCTCTGGAGGCGCAGCGCAGCTGGAAGAGTCTGGTCGACAGCTTTGTCCAGCACAGGCTGTGTGAGGCCGAGCTTGTTCTGACTGGGGAAGACCGAGGAGACGCGCAGGAGACACGCGACGAAACTGTCCAGGCAAGGTGAGTTTTCTCGCATGTGGGGGCAGAACGGGCTCGCGGGATCCTCGACGTCGACACACCCACGCAGACTGTCCTTCACGCCTTTCCTCTCTCTCGAGCGTGCATGCGTCTGCCGATGTCTTTTCGTTTTTTCTTTCTCACCTCTTTCGGCGCAGGAACAGCGCAAAGGGGGCGGTGCACGAGTGCAGCGCTCTCCTCCTGAGCGTCGGCGAGGCCGAGAAGGCGCTCGGGGCGTTTCGACGATCTCACCTCTTTGGCCACGCCCTGCTGCTTTCGCGCCTTTTCTCCTCTGCGTCGGGCGAGATGAAGTCGACAGGACTTCCCTCGGAATCTGCCGTCTCCCGAGAAGCAGGAGTCTTGTGGACACAGGAGAGCGACGACGAATGGAAAACCAACCAGATTCTTCTTCAGTGGGCAGAGTGTCTCCTGGGAAAAGACGAAACGGTCGCAGCTGCCGTCTTGGCCGTCGCGGCGAAAGCGCGACTGCTGGCTGCGGCAATCTTGCTCGAGGCAGGTGTACGTACACCCGAACGACCCCTGCAAGCAGAGCGGGCGAAGCGCTGGGACGCAGCCCAAAAGGTGGGGAGAGAATCTGGAGAGAGAGAGGAAATGCAGCTGGCCGGCGAGAACCGCGACTGGGAGCAGAGGGAAACAGAGAAGGAGAAACTTCTTCTTCTCCTGCTCGCGCTGTGGAGCGCTCGGATTGCCGTCACAGACATCTTGAAAGAGCGCGAAAAAAGGAGCAATGCACCAGTCGCGGAAGAACAGAGTTTCTGCGACTCTGAATCTCAACATACAGACCCAGAGGAAAGGAGAGACGTGGACTCGGAGGAAGAGGAAAGTGAGAGGGGCGCGAGGAAGACGACCGGTACACGTGTCGCTTCAAAATCCCTCCCAGACGGAAAGCTGCCTCGTTGTCGGAAACATTTGCTTTCGCGATTTCCGAATCTGGCGCCAGCTCTCGGAAATCCACGCGAGCGTCGACAACGCGAAGAACAAGGAATAGCGGACGCTCCATCCTATCTTCTCGACTCTGGCGCTGCGGCATCTGCGGAAATCTCCGACACCACCCTTGTGGAGACTCTCCTTCCTCTCCATCTAAGCGCCGCGGCGGCTCTTGCAAGAGCTGGTCCACAGTTCTTCGATCCCGTATGTCTTGCCTCGCTACTGAAACGGGACAGTCGATGTCCATTTGAATCAGAGGCCCATAGACGGATGAATCTCTTTCTACACGCATGCATCTATTGACAAGTTCGTACACGTTCTGATACACATAGATATAAATGGGTAGACCTGTACGTATACCTATATGCACGTACATATACATATACACAATGTATCTACTATATACAATGTATATATGTATATATGTATATGCACAGCTGTCTGTGCGTGGTGTTGTTTTCGTTACGAATAAGTGCATTATCAGCTTTTGTGGGGGGAAAAGTGTCATTTTCGGCGGTTTTCGTGCGTCTTTTTCACGCGTTTGATTTTGACTTTTGCTCGTCTTTTGTGTCTTTTTGTGTCTTCTCTCGCAGGCGTGCCGCGTCCTGTCTGGCTCTTGGGAGTCTCTGTTGACGGTTCCACCTTCAGCTGCCGCCCCTGAAGTCGGTGTCGACGTCGCTGCATTCCCTTCTTCGCCTTCACATTTAGATGTTGTTTCGTTCTCGTCCTTCGTCTCTTCTCGTAGCTCCAGAGGCGAGGCACGAGACGCTGCAACTGCAAACAACGCTGCTGCGTCCAGAGAGGCCGTGGAAACAGCGAGGAAAACCTGCCTCGACAGACTGCTTCGAGAGCTCCTGGGGAACCGCTCGTGCGATGGCTGGGGCGAGTGGAGGGAGGGGAGAGGCCCACAGTTCGGCGGGCGAAACGAGGAGAAACAGGATATCGTGAAGGAAGACGCGCTCGCCTCGGCTGTCCAGCAGAGTCTCCAGGGCCATCAGGCTGTCTTCGTTGCTCAGTGGCTCTTGTCTTGTCTCGCTCGCGAGGGGCGGTCGCTAGCTGGAATGGCTAGCCAGGGCGGCTTTCCCAGTTTCGAGGAAGACCTCGGAACGCAGACACAGCTAGCGGCCGTTTCCTCCAGCAGTCTCCACGTGTTTCTCGCCAAGTGGCGAGGTCTTGAGGCGGCGAGCGCGAAAGGCTCTGGGAACCTCAAGACATCGGCAGCTAGCCACCGAGCTAGTCAAGACACGGAACTGGGCCTCGAGACGGAAGACGCCATGTGGGGCCATGTCGTGGCTGCCCTCGAGAGTTTCGAAGCGGCAGTCAAGCTGTCCGCCTCCACATGCAGTTCTGCGGCGTATGCGGCCTCTGAGGCGCTGGCCGATGCAGGCGCGACAGTCGAGCGAGGGGGCCAGGCGGGGAACGGCCGAGAAAGACTGGAGAAAGAAGAGAGCGAGGGGACAACGCAAAGCGGATCGCGGGCCGAAAACGCGTCTCGGCAAACGGAGACTGAGATTCTCTCAATCGCTCTCCATTGGGCGTCTCTGCTTCTTCTTCGCTGCGACTTTCCCGTCTCGCCTCTCGTCGTCCTGCCACCACGCGACGCATCAGGCAAGGGGCGTCTTCGTTTTCTCGGCAAGAAGCTTAATCCTGAAGTGGCACCCTGCGAAGACGAGGACGGCAGTGCTTCCTCGTGTGTGTCTCTCTTTGTCAAGTGGGACGGAGACAACGCTTTTCAGCTCGGGTCTCCAGGAAACGGGGCCGGCGTCGCAGTGCGTGTCTCCGTCCCAGAGCTCCAAGTCCTTCTCGTCAAGGTCGCGTATCGGCCGTTCCTGGAGCGGGTCGCTGGAATTCGCTCTCTAGCCTACGCCGAACGGTTTCTTTCTTCTCTCCTGAGACTGATGCTGTTCGTCGCCATCAGCCCTCACGCCTTTCCGGACTTCCACACGCCCCGGTCGCTTCCTGAATTTCGAGCAGATCCAGAGTCTGTGGGAAGGGGCGCCGAGAACGGTTTTCTTCGAGGAAGCGAATTCTGATAGAGCCCGCATGCGTCCTTTAGGGTTCGGGGGGGAACAGGAAAACGGTCACGCTAACAAACGGTCAAGCTAACATACGTACCAAAGTATCCGAACATGCGCGCAGAGGTGGGGACATTCCCTCTCGGCCGTTCAAGGAATCCTTTTCTGTGCAGCTTGTCGTGTTGCCTTCCGAAGCGGGCCGTTGTGCTCGGTTACCTTTTTTCATAGTGACATAACTCAAACTCGAATAAAGCGAGACATATACATTGCAGTCCGTAGGATACAGGAGTTATGACTCCACAGCTATGAGAGGTATACAGACACCCAACTTTTTCACGCTCTGTGGCCGATAAGCGCCTGTGTCTGACGCAAGATCGGTGTCTCGGGGCAGAGGCCTCGTGGTTTGCGAGCAATCGCGGCGGCATAGTTACCACCGGACGCGCGTTTCTTAGGTCGTGAGACAGGCAACAAGATTGCTCGAAACCGAACTTTTGGACAGCTCTTCGAAAGGTGTTCCGGCTGAGGAGCAAGAGGCCGAAAAACGCGGCTTCGTGAAGCCGAGTCAGACCCAGTCGCGATAGTGGAGACGCCCAGCCTGCAGAGCAAAACGGCCAAGGTCACCCGCGGGAACCTCAAACATCCCCGGTTTCCACGTGTGCGCTTTTCAGTCAGCTTTTCACACGATGCAGTTTCAGGGCCCCCGCTTTTTTTTTCTTCTCCTCTGCGCGCGGCGCCATGGACGCACATGTCAGGTCGACAGTTTCTCGGTCGCTCTTCTGTCGCTACCTGTGTCTCGACACTTCGTTCTGTTTACACAGCGTTTGGTGTATAGGCGTGAGTGCATGCAGTGGTCAGAGAAAAAAGCGGCGAGGCGGAGGGCGGCAGGTGGACAGCCACGGGCGTTCCCCAGTTCGAGAAAGGAATGGCGCGAGAGGATACGAATGAGGCGAACAGGAGTGGCTTCTCCATGCAGACGCCGCATGCGCCGGGAAAACTTCGCGAATGCTGAAGGCCGCAGGGTCGTCCCCACTGCGACCGCCGGGACAGCGCGGTGTGAAGCAACGATCCAAAAGCTGTCCACTGTTCAGACGGGAGAAAAGCAGGAAAAGACGGAAGAGCGGAAGTGCCGAAACAGGTATAGAGACAGAGAGGCAGTTATGCTCATCTAGGGGCGGGTTTCGAGGCGTGTGAAAGAGGTTTCCGCGTGTCGAGATCGGTGGTGAAGGTCGGCCACGAGTAGAGGAAAGAGAGCGCACCAGAAATGCATGCAAACGAGACAAAGGCAAATGAAATGTGGAATTTGTCGGAACAAATTTGCCACAACTCCAGCCGAAGAAACCAGACTGCGCGACACGCGGTGTCTCTCTGCAAAGGGCGCACGCTTTGCAGATATACATGTGTATGTTTTTATATAGAGGAATTTGCATGTATGTGTGAAGACAGAAAGGCTGGTGCATGCATGCATGCATGCATCTGTGCAGGCGCGGAGACGCTGCGTCGAGAAGCCACAAGAAACGCGAAACGAGACCTCCACCGCTCTGTCTAGATTTGTCTCTTTGAAAAGGTTCCATCGTCACCAGGCAGAAGAGAGACGATGCATCTCAGCATTCTTCTTATTCCCTCCTTTTTCGCACGACAGCCTCTCAACTCTGAAGCCACCCAGATCAGTGATCGTCCACCTCCGCTCTTCTGCTTCTCGATGCTTCTCTGTTCTCCGTCTTTCACGGAAAGACGTTTTGGCTATCCCGGCGGAATCTCTTTCGGCACGCAGCAGGCAAATCTCCCATGCCTCGCGTTCTTTCAATTTCGTTTTTCCTCGCACTTCCGCGTTTCTTGCTTTCCAGGATCCATGCTTCACGTGGCGACGCGGCGAGGCCACGCGCTTGCACTTGGTTCCGGCTTTTCTGGCGCTCTGTGGCCGCCTTTTCGTCTTTTCAGCCGAGCTTTTCTCAGCTTTCAAACCACTCGAGAGGGTCGTAGACGACTTCGTGTTTCCCTCCGACGCCCGCGATGCCTCCGACACCCGCCCCCGCCGTGCCAGTCTTCTTTGCCGCGGCTGCCTGGCGCTCTGCCGCTTGCGACTCGATTTTCTGCCGAAGCATTTGCACCTGAAAATCAGAAAAATCAAAAAAAAAAAGTCTCGCGGACGCGCAGGAAAATGGCCGGAGAGAACGAGACCTTTTTGCAAGGGAGAGCGGCGGAGGAAAGGCCCGAGACGAAAACAAAGGACGAGAGAGAGGGGGGAAACGGTGAAAAGGATATAACGCGGGAGTGAAACGAGAGGCAAGAGATTGAGGACACAGCGAAGAAGCTGCACATACAGCGCCCTGAACAAGACGCTACACGTGAAGGAGAAACCGAGTCGAAAGCGGAAACCGAGGCAAGGTCTCTTCGTCTTCATTGAGGCAGATGCGGCAAAACGGGATCGGCACGCAAAGTGAATCCTTTTCGTGAAACGATCTCTTTTTGAGCATCCAAGGAGAGAGTTTCCTGTCCACGCGTTTTTGTCCCTTCGACACAGTATGCGGCGAGGCCTGCCTCCTCGACGGCTTCTCGCGTCTCCAGCTCAGATCCTCCGGTCGGCGCTCTACGGAGCACCCCGCGCAGCGGTTCGGGTCTGTTTGAACGGGAGAGCGCGCCTCCTTTTTTCTCTGGCACACACAGACCCTGTTCCGCGCTCCTACCTTGGAGGGCCCTTTGTCGCCCGCGCATGCACCGTGACGGTCTGGAGCTTCCGAAGGCGCCGCGTTGACGCTGGCCGTGCTGCTTGAACTGTTGCTGCGAAAGACGCGCGTTTTCGGAAGCGGCGGTCGTTCGTCTGCGTCTGAAGACTCCTCCTCCGCTTCCTCTAGATTTCGACTCATCACTTCTCTTTGCAGAACTGCGTCGCCCCTCAAATCCTAAAAATCCAGAAACAAGCAAAGCACGCAGGCTCAAAAAGATACATCCAATAAACACAACACGAATGTATCGAGAAAGAACGAGACACATGGGCACATCCCCTGGCAGGCGCACGGGCGTGCATCGAAACACACCAAATAGATGCCAATACAATCCCATGCATACTTACATCTACATATATATATATATATATATGTAGGGATGAACACCGATTGGCACAACGAACTGCAAAGGCCTATATATATCTATATATATATATATATATATACAGAGAGAGAGAGCCGTGCATGGGTATGGTGATGCACGGTCGCATCTTTGTCTCCATTGTATATATATACCTGTCTCGACATTCGATTGGCTTCTAGGCAGTCATCGGAGAGCAGCGTTCGAATTCGCGTCGTTGAGAAAGGCAGGCCGCGTCCATTTACTTTTTTCCCCGGCTCCCTCCCTCCGCAAGGCGCGTTTCTCAACTCTGGAACGCGCGTCTCCGAGGCCAGCGAAGGCCCCGCCAGAGCATCGGAAGAAGAGACGGAAGCAGAGACAGAGGAGACGGAAGAAGAGACAGGAGAGACGGAAGAAGAGACAGGAGAGACGGAAGACGAGAAGGACGAGATTGAGCACGAGGACTTGGAGGTCTGGAAACGCTTGGCAACGGCAGCCACGACGCCGCGAGGGATACGCGGCTGCTCACTGCCTGCAAAGGTTGCAGCGCGACTGACGGATCCCCCACCAAAAGAGGGGACGCTGGACGAGGCAGACGATGGGCCCCCTGAAAGCGTGTGCGGAAGACTTCGACGACCTAAGATGGCACAAACAAGCACAGATATAAAATATATATACGTGGTTATGTCGGTACATTATTAACACTGGTATGTACACATCGGCGTCTGCATGTAGACTGTGTGCACATGTTTCAATCGATCGATGCAATACTCTCAAACAGAAAAACGCTTCTCTCTGTCAGCGTCACGTGAATTAAAATACAGAACGCGAAAAAGGCAGAATCCAGAATACTGAATATGACTCCACAATTATGAAACGCAGACGCCCAAGTTCTCTTTTCGCTCTTGCCTGTTTGTTGTCCCAGCGAGGTCCGAGCCTGCACAGGAGAGGGCGGAAGGACTTCCGTCGCCGACGCCAACAGGGGAGGCACTGGCGAGTCGAGGAGCTCACTCTGAAGACAAAACGTTTCTCCACGCTTTTCCACGCGCATGCAACCATATATATATATATATATATATATATATATATATATATACATTTCACAGCTCGTGGAAGGCACTATAAGACACCCTGCATCGTCTGCGTCTACTCGCCCATCCAGATACCTATGTGTGTCTTTGTTCTCTCTCTCTGATGCGGCTGTCCGATTCCTTTTGTCTCTCTCCATCCCCCTGTCCCCCGCTTTCCTCTCGTTCACAGCGCCTGTCCCACGCAACAGCGCAACGCTCCCTGCGCGTCTCTGTTTTTTCTGCGCACCTTCCAACATCTGGAGACGACGCCTGCAGCCTGCTGCCAGCATAGCTTGACTCCAACGGGACTGACGAGGATCCACTGGGCTGGGGGTATCTCCGTCTCGCGCCGCAGCTTCTCCCCACCCTCTGGCTGTCTCTTTTTCTCGCCGTCGGAGCCTCCCTGGCCTGTGCCTTCTGTCTTGTCAGTTCCGTCCTCGTCGTTCCGAGGAAGCAGCGGCAGGAGGTCGAGAATCTCCGCCGACTGAAACACCGGATGGAGACTGCTTTGCCGTCCCCCCGCGACGCACAGGTGGGGCCTTCGCTCGGGCCCTTTCAGCCACACGAAGCAGACCGGACCGATGCGAGCTTCGTTGAGGCTTGGGACTGAAGACAGAAAGCGGAGAATCAAAAAGAAACCAGAGAGTCTGGTAAAGTCTCCCGTCCACAGGAAAAGAAGATGGGCGGTCGCATCTCTATTTCCCAGACCAAGAGAAAGCAGCGATTCCTGGTTTTCGGACGTTCGCCTTCTCGCAGTTTTTTCCCGTGTATGCGGGCGAAGCAAGGCACCCACGCGTCTCCACAAAAAGAGGAGGTTCGGTTCTCTCCAGAGAGCGGGAAACAACGACGATCACCCAGTTTGGAGCGGAAGAAAAACACTCGCTCATCCACAGAGAAGGTAAAAAAAACCAGCACTGGCTGTCGGGGCCCTTTCGGAACAGCGCTCAGACCGTCTCTGAGCCTCATCTAGGTGCGCGACTCAGGGAGGCGATAACACACACACACACGCCTCGAGAACACAGAGGAGAAAAACCAAATGCAAGACACTCGCCCCCGGTCTCGTTGTGTCGGCGCGCGGGGAGGGACACTGCAAATCCGCGTTCACTTTTCTCTAAGTCGGCGAATCACGCGAGACCAGAAGGCCGAGAGGAAGCAAGCGCTGTGACGAATCTCAGACGATCTGAAAAGAGAAAACTTACGCTGAAACCATTCGTTCGTGCTGCTGTCAAACATCTCGACGGACGAGAGCGGCTTCACGCCGTTGGTTCCACCTGATCCAGAAGACCGAGACACCCGAAAGCGCACACGTTCTTCCGGAAACGACAAAGGCCAGAGCAACCGGCCTGCGATGGCGCGTCGAAGCATCCGAATCCCCGGAGTCTGTGGACACCAGATCTCTTCGAAAGCGGAGTATCCCCAATGGGAGATCTCGTTTGTCCTGTCTCCTCTTCTCTGTCTCCCTTTCCCTTTCTCGCCTCGTCTGTCTTGCTTCCTCGCCCCGTGCGTCTGTGTGGTGCGACGCCTCTGTGGCTTCATTCGCTTTCTCGCCTTGTTCTCGCTCTCCGCCTCTCTGGCTTCGCTCAACCCCCTCGAGACCTCGCCCGCCGTTCGCGTCTTCTCCGAAGCGGTTCCTCTCACCTGCACAGAAGATCACGCCTTTGTACTGCGCCACGCCGAAGCTGGCCCGTCCGTTTTTCATCGAGGGCAAACTCCTCCATCCCTCCACAGCGGCGCTTCCCGCTCCGTGAGTTGTCCCGCCTTCGCCGACAGAGCCCTGCCGAGTCGAGCCGAGGCCCGACGAGTCCGCGCGATCAGTCGCAGTCTTCTGCGGTGTCTGGGCGCCGGGGCCAGACGCGCCCCGCGACTGGGTCTCCGTCGGCACGCCCGCAGGCGATCCGGGAGCCGTCGCGACACTCGAGCTTCTGGAGCACGCGGGAGAAGCCAGAGGGGCGAGCGAGAGGCCTTCGACGGTCTTCAGCACCCGGCCGTGGTCTCCAGCTGCGTCACGACCTCCGAGTGCAAAGATGTTTGCGCCGATCGCCACGGCGCCGAAAGAGTGACGCTGGTGCTGCATAGGAGCCAGGTTGATCCAGTTCCGCTTCACTGGGTGGTAGAGCTCGACGGACTTGAGAACGCCCTTGTCGTTCTCGCCGCCGAGAACGACAGCCCGACCTCCCGATACCGCGCATCCAGCTGAGACAACGACACAGAGAAAGCGAGAAGGCGAGCATGAGAGAGAACGAGTGAAGGAGCCGAAGCAGCCATGCATAGGACACGTCGCGCCTCGGAGAGTATGGACGCGACGAAAGGGGGGCTGGAGCACGGGGGAGGGGAGTAGCTCTACGGGTCTTCGCCGGTCGCCCGTTACAAAAAAAAACGCGAGTCTTACCGTGGTGTGCGCGCGCAAAGTGTAGCGAAGGCATCGACACCCACCGCCCTTCTGTCTCCTCGAGTCGCTCAACTGAATTAAGGACCGTGTGTCCGTCTTTGCCGCCGACGAGCAGCACGTCGCGACCTGCAAAGACACCGCAGCAGGCAACGAAAAACTGGAGAGTTCCGTGTTTTTTTTACGTGCGGGGAGCAAGAGGCGGGGACGCAGGAGTGTGCAGCCGCACCCGTCTAGAAATCCCCAAAAGTGTTTCGCAGGACAGGAAGAGGTCAGTAAACGTAGAAACAGAGGCGGGAAACACGGACGAGATCCGTACACACTCTGTAGAGAAGCGAGACGCGAAGCAGCGGTACGGATGCGTTATCGCCCATGGGGAAGGCAGGCGGAAAAAAGGGGGGGAATATGAGCGAAAACAACAGTTGCAACGCTCGTGGGCGTGGCGCCAGTCAAGGAGCCGCACGACGCAGGGAAAGGGAAAGGAGGGAAACAGACGAGCTGGGCAATGCCGGCGCCTGGTCCAAACGCGCTCTCCAGCGAGGCGAGTGCACGGGAGGTATGTGGGGTTTTCTCTCCCTGGAGGACAGAGTGCAGCAAATCTTTTCTGCCTAAACGGGGTGGCTGCAGCCTACGCGTCAAAACCGCATTAGGTTTGTCTGTTTTCCGAATGCACATTCACCGTTGTTTTGAGTGTCTTTGACGCGAACGGCTACAGGAGGTTCCCACATCCTCTGTACGCCTTGGCGCTGCGTCTTTCACATCATGCGTATGGAGCGGCAGGCGTCAACATTTCGCGCGTTGCCCCTGCAGAGAGGCCTGGACAAACCGGGTTTTCTTAGTCCAGGTCAGCGGACATCACCCCTTTTACGTTGGCCCGGACGAGGTGCCCGCGCCGGAAGGACTGGAGGAGGAATCCGGGCGAAAGGAACGAGAGACAGAGACAAAAAAACTTGTGTGACGAAAGAAATCGTTCCTACCGGAAGTGACGCATGCCACGTGGCCGTATCGGGGAATTTGCAACTTTGGAAGGGCCAGCTCAGGGACAAGAAGCGGGCCGTTTTCGGGTGTCTGATGCTTTGAAGAGCCGACCGCGCGTTTCGGTTCGGGCTCCTCGTCTGGTGGACGTACACCCAAGAGGCCAGAAGGCGCCATGAACAACTTATAGGCAACGTCGACGGGTCGCCGTTCCTCGTTTCCTCCGGCGAGCACGAACCAGGGCTGGTCTTCAGTTTCCCGCGATGCATCACTCTCCGACGGCTCTCCGTTGGGCTGCGTGTCCCCACCACCGCCACCTACCGGCCTGGACGATGGCTTCGGCCGTTCGGCCGTGGACGGGGTGACCGCGGGTGAAACGGACGAATCGAGTGTCGACTCCCCGCTGCCACAGACGTCAGAAGCACTCAGCGTCATCCTTTCCTTAGCGGCACTTTGACGACTTGACTCAAGAGGTGAAGAGGACTCAGAAACCGCAGAGTCTTCTCGCTTGCTATCCGTAGGAGAGCGGTCCGGGGATCCCTTCTGCGTCGTCGATGGCTCCATGGTGGCGACCCCGGCCCCCCGTGAAAAAAAACGCGAAAACAAGGTTATGTCCGTGTGTCGATCCCCCTTTTTTGCAAATCAGAAGAGCGCAAGAAAGCGGTTCGCTTCCTCAACTCTTTCTCCGAGACTGTTTTCCGGGACGGTGGGCGACTGTCTGACCGAAAAGTCGGCACGCGGTCTCTCGTCCAACACGGCGATATAGCCAGATGGCAAAAAGGCAGCGGAGACGGCTGTGAAGAAGGACACTCGAAAGACGGAAGGAACAGGAAAAGAAACGGAAACAGAAACAGGTTCGGATGCAAACGAGGACGAGAAAAATGGTACGTGAATTTCTGGACGCTCCCACGGAGCGTCGTCCTTTGAAAGCGGTGGGTGGAGGAAGGGAAAATCTCAAGAGGGTAAGCCTTTGAAGGCTCCGCTTCTTCAGCGGAATGGAACACCAGAAACGGGAAAAAGAGAAACTTTGGAAGTGGAAAAGGCACAGAAAAGCACGAATCGCTGTGTCTATGGCTCGTTCTCCCTGAGGGTCTTGTCACATGCACAGCTAGAGAAAAAAGTGACTGCTGTCTGCGAGAGGCGTTCAAAAAACGCGCGGCTGCTGCGCGCCGGTCTCTCACCTCTCGCGACAACACTATGCACATGCTTCATCAACGAGTACAACAAGAACAACGGGATTACACGGGGAACAAGGTGAGGAGTCTCCCCTATGCTCTGTTTCTCTGATGGATAGGGAGCGGTATGATGGTTGGCCTCGTGGCGATCGTTATACGCACCGCCTGTCCAGCGTGGTTGGGACAGTACTTCTGCGATCGAGTTCTGTCTCCTTTCAGGGGTTCTCACAGAAGAGACTCCCTTCAGGAGTGCTCATCCCAAGATGAGGCAACACTCGCTGGTGTTCCGATATCCCATTGTTGCAACAGAGTGGAACCAATTGTCGGCTCAAGAGATGCTCTACAAGGCCGGCTGGCTTCTATTTTCTCGTGTTTGACGGGGATGCTGGCAGCGAAACGAGCATCGGAATACGACAAGCGGAGTACTATCGTTGATGTTTTGGACACTGTTCGCATCTGATCTCAAGCGGCAAGGCGAGTCCATAGTATCACGTTCATCGCAGTTCGCTCCACATCAGCACACAGTTCCCCCGGGCAACGCCAAGACTCAGGCCGTCGACCGCTAGTCCCTCTACTTCGAACCGCGGTAGCATTTGTTGTACCCTACCTTGCCTGGTACGAATGTCACAAGTGCTGCGCGTCTGCATTTGACGCAGCACCGGGGATTTTACTTGTGCCGCAGGCGGGTGCAACCCATTTTGCTGAGCAGTTCACGCTACAGTGTCTCTCGAGTGGACAATAACTCATTGCAAAGGCTGAATGTCTCGCAACTACGTAGAATGAGCGAGGGAAAGTACGTCTCCGTTAAGGAAAACTTCGTCGACAGGACTGTGGAGCAGCAGCTGAGAAAGCAGCAACGTTCCGTCAGGAGCACAGCGGGAGTACGTATTGTTGGCAGTGGAAGGCGGATATTCTCTTACCACACCCAAGTAGGGCGTTGTATAGTGGTGCTACACAAACTGTACTGGGAGGCAAATGTGGCAGATTTTGCGGTACGACGGCTGCCCTTCGGAAGAGGTGAGCTGCTCTAGAAAGCCTGAACCGACTGCAATATCACGTCCCCAGCAGTCGACAAGGATCTGTCCGTGCAGACTATTGGTTGCCTCCTTTTCCGGACTGCTCTAATCTTTGGCAGGCAAAATGCAAAACTAAGTGACACTCCCACTCCTCCAAAGGCCTGAAGCCGTGAACAACGCCTCCTCATCAGGTTTGAATCGCGAGTAGGGGCCAGCAAGTTGTAGTATGGGGGCTTGTAAAGAATCGACTCGTCCCGTCAATATATGGTCTCGACGAGAACTAGGCAATGTCCACACAGTGAATAGAAGTCAAAACCGCCATACAGTAGACCTGGAAACTCTGTCTCTGTCGAGTTTGAACTCTCCCGACGCTCCCGGAGGAAGAAAGCGAGAGGACGACGGAGGCAGAATGAGAGGATGCGACTGGTGAAATGAAGTCGACAGTGGTTCGTTCCACGACTCCTCTACAATCGCTCGCGTGTGACGCTCCTTGTTTGGCATACCACACTGCTGACATTCTTTCAAATAACGTCGATCAGCCCAGCGATCTTGACAAAATTCGCATAAGAGTTCGTCGGTCATTCCTCCTTTTAAGCCTCTGCAATCAAATCCGCAGTACTTCCAGCAGGCCGATGAGCATCCCCTGCCTCGGCCTCGGCACGTACTGCACCATCGCGACACTGTCACAGAACCAAAGTCGGACACAGCCTTTGCTTGCAGCGCATGTCGCTTCCATCTCTGACCGACAGGAGAGGACTGGGCAGAGAAACTAGCTGTTGCCCCGGTTAGATTCAATGTAAGTAGCAAAAGGACAAGGCTCCAGGAGAACCAGCGTCCGCGAACTGCTGAGCAGGGCCACGACGCATTTCTACGTAAGCAAGGGGCAACACCGAAAAGTGACGCAACTGCTGCGCGTACACCCATTTTGGCAGTGGCTCTCCGCTGCGAACCTCATCCACATTGTTCATTTGACGGCTCTATCGAGCACGTTCAGCAGTTCTTGTTGCGATACAGTTCGCTCAAGGACTCCCTTCCACAAAGAGCGCTGCTGATTTCGTCTGGTCCGAAACAGTCGTCCAACGCAGTGATCGGCAGAAATTGCTACATGTCGCCATTACCTACGTAGAGGCTATGAAAATGGTGGGAGAGATGCACAGTGGTGAAAGCAATGAGTGGGGTTCTGTACCACCTAGCTTGTAGGAGGCAAGTCCCTCTGTCTGACTTCCTGATATAAAGACGTAGGTTACGGAAAGGACTTCGCATACTATGTAACCCCGATTCTTTACGCGCAGTCCTTCCGTAAGCAAGAAAGTAGACGCGTTTTCACTGTACGATGAATGTAGTGCGATGCGACAGAAGCGCTGGCAGCGCCCCGATCCTGTATAACATTTCACGAAGGAATCAAAGGGGTGGTGATAACAGAAGAAAACAACAACAGGAACAGCCAGTCTTCAAGCTGGACAAATCCTAGGCATGAACGCCTCCACCGGGTACAGCCAATAACGAGAGAATTTTCCCCACCACGGCAAATCACTTACTTTTCGCTCCTAGCAACTCTGTACAACGGTAGCTTTGTGTAAGCGTTTCGAATGAGTTTGAGGGGCACTGCCTGGCCCCTCACTCTGGCGGCTGCACCGGTTCGCACGGCCTCCGGCGACCGCTTCCAGAAACTCTCTCTGTTAACGCAGCACACTTCAAAACGAATAAGAGGGAACAAATACGGGAGATTCCCTGGGTAACCTATTGAAGGTGAATGATTGGTAGACCTGCTTCGACAGTGAGAGGCTTTGCTGCAGTTTTCAGTCACCGTGGTGACAGCACTTTTACAGAGTGTGTTTCTCTCGCGTATTTGAACCCCCCAGGGGAGGAGAAAGCACGAAGTCGCGTACGGTCGCTGGAGAGAACAGTTCGCACGAGTCCGGCTTAGGCGGCAGTAGCCACTGGCGCCTTTCTGTTCGCCTTGGCAAAGCAGTATCTGATACCTTTACTTCGGCAGTCCCTTGCCCGGTACCTAGAGAGCCATTCTCCCTGTCTGTCGCTAAACAGAGAAGTGCCAGCGAAGCAGAAAGCCCGTCACGCTCCGCGTATAACTGGAGTATTAGCCGGACGTCTGAAGAATGTCAGAAAGCCAGAAACCCTAGTCTCTTCACTAGGCGAATACCGAACTTCTCTTGACCCAGGAGGCGTCTGACGACAACACGCTTTTATCAGGGGGAGGAATCGGGCCTTGTGAAACACCGAATGACATGCTTTAGAACTTCGTTCAACTGCGGAAGCACTGTGAATGTCCTGTCACTCAGTGATTTTAGGGATGTGTCTGTTGGTGGTTCTGGAGTTTGCTGGGTGTAACTCTTTAATATCCGGTTCAACGTGTTTCTACACGGTGGAGACAAACGTGCAGTAGTGGGTCTTCATGGAGACGCTGAGCAAACTTTGAGCAAGGCACGTGCTGCAATGCTGACAACAGGCCCCCTGCCAAAATCAGACTCCGTGGTTCAATGTGGCCAAACTGCAAACCTGCATTTCCCCAGACTACCTGGTGATGTGCGCGAACCGTGGTCCGGTCGTGAAGTATGTCCAAAGGAAAATGGCAAGATTTGCCGGCCTTGTCTGCCTGATTGGCGCTAGAAGCAAGTTGTATGAGGCTGTAATACGACAGACATGAATGTGGGACCTGTGCCTTTTTATTTGCGGTCTTCAGAGGAGCACCCAGTTGAGCATTAACAAACCTGGGAAAAAACCGGTGCAAAGGCACCATCACTGCCGTTCCCGAGTAATAAAAAGCGTACAGTACAATTGAGTCTGCATGATGACGCCACACCAGAGTGATCTATATTGGCTAAGCCAGAGTAATACCCTTCTGTGGGGGTACCTTCCTCGCTAGGAAATTTCGCAACCGAGCAGCAGTTGGTAGTCGAGTGGTTGCTTTGATAGTCGACACCGCACCGACCTGCTATCGGACAGAGTGCGGTGTTTTTTGAGGTGCCACGCTCACGCGTAAGTCACGGAGGCTTGTCCAACCACCCCATGGCCCGCCAGGATGCAGCCTCTACTTGATTCGTAGCTTCGGTCGCTGAGACACTCTCCAAGAAGAAATCGTCCATGGCTATTGCGTATCCTTGGTTCCCTCTCAGAACTTGTGGACAAGAATCCCACGACAGATACAAAAATGAAGCATTGAGGGGTCACCTCCGAAATCTGGAACCTCACTAAGAAGCTCTAGGTTGCCTTCAAAGATGCATGTCAGCGTACGATAGAAAGAAAAAGCTCTCATCAGGACTCAAATGGCTTCTGAGGCTGAATCCGAAACTCACTCTTGCCTCAAGAGCTGGTGGTTCATCAACAATCCTCGCCCGTACGTGCAATAACTGGTGATCCTCGGTGGTAACTCACGAAGAAATTCTCAGCTATGGTAGTTTCGGCTTCAGAGATTCCGGTGCTTTTCCTGCTGTCACAAGCGGTTGAAGCGGTGGTGTCGGTGTCTTCAGTAGAAAGCGTCGCCAGTCGCCCATAGTTAGCCAGATTCCGGGTGCAGGTGTGAACCTCTGAAGAGGACGAACGGCTTAACGAGTAATTGGACGAAGTTAGACCTGCGCGGACCCGAAATCTGGCTTGGTCTGTCAGAAATGCTTTTACCGAGTCTTCGACAGATTCGGCTGCTTGCCGGGCTGAAGCAGCAGCCGCTTGAGCCTGTCTGGAGATTGCTGAGCCTACCGAGTTGCATAGGTATCCTCGAGCGACAGCGTAATTTCTATTCGTCGCCATTGCGGTGCGTTTGCTCTTCTGACAAACCCGACGATGGAGATACTGGGGGAATCGTGTGCGTACACCAAATTGCTGTTAGTCTCCAACACCAACTAAATATCCTGGCAAGGTACGAGTGGGCTGACAAATGTTCACGACAAATAGCACAGACCCGTTGTTCCGACTCCGGTTCTCGTTAACACGGAGTGAAGTTTTCGTGGGAAAGCTACACACATGTACAAGAAGTCAAACAACGTCTGTCGGCAGGAGCACTTCTCAAAAGAGTTGGGAACAATACAGAGGAGATCCGGAGTCCAGTAGATTACCAGCGTGTAAGTTATCGCTAATGTCAACGTACGCAGCACGCAATCGTACTCGAACTGTTCAGCTCGGCAAAACACGGTTCACCGACAACGCACGAGTTGAGTTCGGCTGATGCCTGGAAAGATTGTCGCTAATAAATGAGAAACAAAACCGTGCGGCAGAAGGAAAACAAAAGAGCCTATGGGCCGATGGTTTCGTTTGAGAGAGTATTCCATGCAACACAAGAACCGTGGACGACACAGAGTTTCGTCTACGCGGCGGAGAGTCGGAACGACAAACCAAAACAGTCTGCCAGAAAACAGTCCAAGTTCAGCGGTTTATCTAAGTAAATATGTCAGACAGGAGCAAATCAGGAGAGAGCATGAAGCTCCGGTGTGTGCCATCTCGTGCACAGTCGCCGCTAACAGTCACTCCTCAGAAATGCACCAGCGAGCAATCCTGAACGAGGCAGGCAGTGGTGATCACTGTCTGAGCACAGCCCCTTTTTATTTGACGAGTGGTGAGCCGGTGCTGAGGCACGGGACAAGGGTGTCTCGTTAACTGGTAAACAAAGGCAAAGTCTATTCCCCTGGAATCGTCGCCGCGCGACTCGCTTCGGGGTCCCCGAAGAGCCAGCCTCAGACAGCGTTGTGACCCGGCCGGGGAAGGCCGTTGCCGCATCGGACACACAGAAGAACAAAAGCGTTTCCTTGCCGTGCCAGCTTCCAGGAAGGAAAGAGCTTCGTAAAAAAAACCTACCAAGCCACAGCTCCCACACCGTCACGGATCTCTGAGTTGCACAGACGCCAAATGTACACTGTCCAATAATCGCTTTCCAGAAGACCATTAAGTAGGATTCCCGTCTTGGTTTCCGCCCATGAAGCGAGAGAGAACTTCTGCAGTGATGTCTGGCGTTAAGGTGTAAAGCATTCTGTCGGGCGAGCAGAGAGGTGTTGTGGTGAAGAGGACAAATAATACAGTTTTTCTCCTCCGACGGGATTTTTCAACGCATGTGGGCAACAACGGGGCCCCAGGGTTTGGCCTCATACCTCGCATTTTCACGCTGGGTACTGGTGGAGTGGGCAGCGCTGTGGTCCGGCCAATAGGTAGCGCTCTGAAACGGGCATTTCCAACTTCATCGGCCCTGAATGGACCGGCCCGTATTCCGAGTGCTAATATAGCGACTCGCAGCAAGAGACTCTCTTGAAGCTCAGAAGAGCGTGTTCGTCGTCAAAAGACAGCAACTTCGTTTGACTCTGTTCCCTCGATATTTTTCCGTTCTCCCCGTCATAGCACGGCAGAGCTGCCATTGCCCATGCAGCTCAGAGACTTTTCATGCCAGAACTGTCCCCAAAACAGGTGGATATCTTCGCAGGACACCTGTTCAAAACGCTGGCTACAGACAGCCACGAGCAAGAGAGCCCAAAGACGCATCAGACGATAGTATCCTTCGGATTGTGAAAGTTTACCGTATCCGGTAACGACAGGGCGTCGTACTGGTCATAGCTGGATGTAAGTGGGTTCCGGAAAAGTTTTCATGTCAGCAGTCGGTGTACAGCTAAGCCTAGTAGTGTGGAAACTACCGCAGCTGGCCGGATTCAAGTCCAACACTGGTGGAGCTTTGACAGACAAAGCTGGATCGCTCACTAATACGTGTAGCCCTGAGGCGTATTGAGGAGGCCAGCTACTACATGAAAACGAAGTCTACAAGGCGCATCGCGGCATGGGGAATTATGCCTTTGAGCTTGGACGCCATCGTGGCACGGGTACCCATATAGAGTCCTTTCACACCCTATTTTTACCGCCGGAAAAGGGAAGAAGTTCGTGAGACAACGGGTCGCCACGGATCAGGGAGTGCCGTGTTGGCATCCCCACCTCCTAAATCCCGTGCCTCTGTTCCTTTTTCTTGTTACTTGCTACAGTGTCCTTTCTTTTCCGCTGTTCTTCCAAGGTGCTTTCCAATACATGGTGGCCGGGATTCGTCGCCGCTTTCACCGTCGTCAGAGCGTTTGACAAAAAACTTGCGAGCTCTGGATGCTCAGACACGCTCGAAAGCCCGGAACCATGATGACAGTGTGAAGAAGAACAGAAAAGGGCATTCTGTCCTTCACAGTTTCCAACTGGCGTTCAGTAAAAGAGGAACTATGTAGCTTTTTCCCGTAAGATACCGCCGCGCGCCCGGGAGTTGACTGCGCGAGGAAGCTTTGCAGGCAAACGGAGGAGCCCCATGTTTTTCTCTCTTGTCAGTTTCATGTTGATTCACGCCTAGAGAACAAACTCTGCAGAAATAGTTTTTATTTGACCCGCTCCGCAGTTAGTTTCTGTGTCGTCTCCCAGTTCCTCTAAATACCGACCGGAGACCGAGAAAGGTTCAAAATCGATTCGGCGAGCTCTCGAGCTCTCCAGTCCCGCATGCATGCAAACGTTAGTTCTGTCGGAGCTGATCTGTGAAACAACTCGATGAACTGCGCTGCGTTTGATCCGGTTTCCTATATATCGCCATTGCTTTTCAAGTCTCGTTACTCTATACTGGCAATTCGTGTCTCCTGGTCTCGAGTCATACCGAGCCGAATCCGTGTGAAGGTAGAGAGGGAACTTCCCTTCTTTTCCGCTGGCCATGTGTGGGGCCTCTTCTCGAGATACCATTCTCGTCGGCTCTGACATTTCCTATCGTATATGCAATTGTTCGTTACGACTTCTTCTGCTTTTCGTCCTTGCTCGTTCTCCGTTTTCTACTCTCCTTCCGTGAAGCATTTTGCGCAGATACCCGCGGTTTGCATCCTTCGTTTTCACAGGTGCCTTCGCGCGATACACGCGCGGAACACTGCTGTCTCATCTTTACCCACTGCTGTTTCTCTGAACGCGACTCCCGCGACGCGTCAGTCCTTTTCCCAAACTTGTGGTGTTTTTTATTTCTCGTGCATCCGTCATTACTCCTAGCGCTCAGCTACCCCCGTTGTATTTCCGGGCTCCGCAGTCACTTACAATCCCTCATTGAGAGAGAGATTTCGTGGCGCGGGCCAAGCTTTCAGGTCCGTTTGAGCCTCCCTGCAGCGCGTCGCGAATTCGAAGACACACAGACCCCGCACAGAAGAAGAGAGACTATCGCGGCTCTGTCTCCTCCTTTCAGACGCTGCATCGGCGTCCGGAACAGCGGCGCCGTCGATGTAGAATGGAGAACAACTAATCGGCTCGGGGACAACTTGAATCGTCTTCTCCATTCGGTCCGAGAGTGAAGACTTGCATTCCGTGTGGAGCGAAGAGTCCCGCGATCACCTGTCGCTGCCTTTTCGCGTATATTTGCATGCGCGTCTACACATATCCGTAGTTCTCCGCCGGTGCTTGTGTCAGTGTGAAAAGAAAATGAGCGGCCGAGGAAGAGGCTCCTTCGGTGGACGAGGAGGCAGGGGCGGACGGGGAGGCTTCGGTGGACGAGGCGGAGGCCGAGGCGGCGGTCGTGGTGGTTTCTCTGGAGGAGGTAAGGAGCTGACGCGCGAGAAGAGTGATCCAGTCGAGTCCCTTCACGCAGAACAGAAACACCGAACGAGCAGGACGTGCGGACTGGGGCGCATGCTGTCTTCCGTCTGTCGAGAGACAACTGTGCAGAAGGGAAAAGAGGCCTGTCGCCGACGCTTCCACGACAGGGCGAGAAACGACGCTCTCTCAGAGGTTTTCGCTGTGGAAGGGAACTTGGGTCCCTCGCGAGCGTGCGTTGCAGACGCATTCGCACGCTGTTTCTGTCTCCAAACGTTTTTCGCAGTGTGGGTTGCGCGCGGCAGTTCAGCTGGTGCGTCGTCTCCTTTTCAGCCCTCTCCCTGTCGTCTCCGTGTGCTCCGTTCAGGCTACAGCCAAGGCCCTCCCGACCAAATCGTCGGTGAGTGCCTCGGAGACCGATGCGAGCAGCCGACAACAAGAGCGCCAGCCTGCTCGCGAGAGGCGATCCCCACGCGCGAGGAAGGGAAGGGAAAAGGGAGAGTCCTCCTGGGGCGTGAACGAGCGATGACACGGAGGGGGAAGTGGAGAGAAGGCGATTCAGAGCCTCGGCAGACCGCGGGAAGCTTGACGCTGAAACACAGGCTGGAGGAAAGGAGCTAGTGAAGAGGGATCGAGAGAGGACGACAAGGGCGCACAAGCGCCAGGCGCTTCAAGTGTCTTTGCTGATTCTTTGCTTCCCTCCTTTGCCTTGATTTCGTCAAAAAGAGTCCGCCGTAGTGTGTGTCTTTCCTTTCTCTCCCTTATTTGCCTTTTTGGTCGTCTCAACTGTCGTCGTCCCGGCGTGCTTCCTTTACGCGAGTCCTTCTTGTGGGCTTCCTCGACTGTTTCTCTCTATCCTGGCGCCTTTTTGCCTTCGCTGTCTCTCACCCTGCTCGTGTTCTCTCCCTCGTACTCCCTCTCGATCTCTCGCTCCGGTTCCGCTCATCTTGCCTAACCGTCTTTTCCCCCTCTATCACGCCTCGCTGTCCTTTCCCCTTCCAGTCTTCTCGACTGCCGTGTCATTCGCCTGGTAGCCGTCCCCGCGTTCTTCCCACTTCTCTTTTTGCCGCATGGGTCTCGCTGCGTCTCGCGTTTTTTTGCCTCAGAGGCTGGCGAAGTGCTCCATGCATGCGAGTCGCAGTTGGTTGTCAAGGGCACTCTTTCCCAACAAGTCCCCTACTTCAATGGGCGAGTCTTTCTGGAAAACAAAGAGGAGATTGGAAAAGTCGACGAGATTCTCGGCCCCATCAATGAAATGGTGAGCGGCACCAGCTACCGGTGCTGCTCCTCTTTCGGTTTCCCTGTGCTTCTGCATCTCGGATTCCTCTCTCCATTTCGACGTCTCGAACGTGCCGTGGGTCCTCGGCGAGGTGAAAACCCCTCCACACTCCCCCATCATCTGTGCGTGTGGGTGTGCTTGGCTGTCTCCCTCACGCCCTGGCGCTTCCTCTCGCGAATTCGGAGCCTTCTGTCCCTCCTCTCTGCGTGCTGCGTCTCTTCTTCCGCTTGCGGCCTCGCACTGCCCGCTTGACGAGCGTTGAGACTGTTTTCTCCACTCGGGGCCCTGTCTCCGAGCCTGAACCAGCTCTCTATGCGGTCAACGCCTGTCTACTCTCGTCGCCGAAACGCCGATCTAAAGCAGTTTCTGCGGTCGTTTGTGTCTCTGCCGCAGCTCTTCTCCGTTCGCTTAAACGAAGGAATTAAAGCTGGATCGGTCAAACCCAAAACCAAGGTAAGCGCAGGTGGAGAGGCGACACGGAATACAGAGAGCGAAAGACAGAAAAAAAGAGCAAGCAGAGAGGAGAAACGAAATGAAGATAGAGGCAAGCTGTTTGAGTTGTCTCTTTTCTCTCCGAAGCGGAGATGGACTGGTGGCGGCTGATACGCGTGCGCCGGGGACTTTTTGGTTCATCGAGAGCTCTCCTGTTTGTAGGCAAACGTCCAGTGAAGGACGAACACTTGAGTTAGAGAGAGGGAAAACGAAGAGAAAAGAACGACCAGGCAACCGGGGAGAAAGCGGGTTTTTGGTGAAGCTCTTCCAAAGAGAAAGAAGACCGAGGAGAACGACTGTGGAGGAGAACGCGATGTGCGAAGCTCCTCTCAGGCGTCTTTTGAAGACTAAAACCGGTTCGCGGTGTGCCGCGTGAACAGTCTTGAGAGTGTGCAGCACCAAGCGCTTGGCGGGAAGGCCTGGATGGAGAGCAGTGTGTAGTTCTTCACATGCATGCACTTTGATTCGTTGGCGTTGCTTGCCCTCGCCCGTTTCCACTCTCGTTTTGGGCCAGTCTTTTCTCTCTCCGTTGTGCAGTTCTATATCGACTGCCAGCAGACACTGCCCCTGAGTCGCTTTCTGCCGAAGCCGCCGGTTGCAAAGGGCCAGAAGAAAGGTGCGTCATAAAAGCTTTTGTTGTTCTCTCTACAGAATTATGAGCGACGCGTCGACAGCCCGGCGTGCGTGTCTCTGGGCTGTATTCAGTGGTTTCTCGTCTTGCACGCACAATCGCCGCCAAACCACTGTGTCGTTTCGCCCGTCTTGATTCACCTTTCCTGTGGGCATCCTTGTGTCTCTTCTTTTTTTCACACCCGTTAGGCTCTCGATAGTTCACCGCAGCCCTTTGTTACAGTGGCTAGCTTCTCTTCACACGTTTTATACCCCGCGTTATCTCTCGTGGACATAGAGTTCTCGGACAGAGTCTTGAATGGCTGATTCTTTCTCTATTTTTTAACGGCGCTGCCTCGTGTTCGTGGCGTGTCGACCTTTCTGTTGACGTCGCCCGAGAGTCCACGCTGGTGACTGTCTTTTCTGCTCTCTGTCTTGCGTCGGGTGTTCCGTCTTTTTGTTTATGCTCGTCCCCTTTTCGAAACAAAGCGTGGTTCTCCAAGTGGAGAAAAGCCTCTTTTCCGCTGGCCTTAGAAAGCCGCTCTTCTCGGGGTGTCTCCGACTGTCTCTTCTCTGCAGAAGGCGGCGCTGGAGGCGGCCGCGGCGGCGGGCGAGGCGGCCGCGGCGGCGGTCGGGGCGGAGGTTTTGGGCGAGGAGGCGGCGGTCGGGGCGGAGGTTTTGGGCGAGGAGGCGGCAGAGGAGGCTTCGCCTCAAGAGGCTCTTTCAAGTAAGTGACACGACAGAATCGTCTGTCCTTAGTATGCATGCAAAAACACGTTTCCAGATCCGATCCACCCCCTACACCCCTCCCCTCCCGGCTCTGTGCTCTGTTTCTCTCCTCTTGTATATATATATATATATATATATATCCTGTGTGTAACTCCATGCAGGCACGTGTTCATATTTATATAAATATATATATATAGGTATTTGGGTTGATTCGGGTTCACATGAGATGTGGTTTTGAGGTCAAGAGGCTGTAGTCTCCAGCGGAGCGTGGAGCGTGCGAGCCTGAGGCTTTGATGTCGTTTGTGCGAGTCGCAAGCAAATGCATTAATTTGCGAGGATGTGCCAAAGGCACGGTTGCACGGCAACAGGCGGTAAAATGTCGGGTTTCGTTGTTGCTGTCGCCTCGCGTCCGGTTTCTTTCATTGTTCGTTTGGGGTTTTGTTTTCGCTGCGTGCAGCCGCGGGGGAGGCGGCGGACGCGGCCGTGGAGGCTTCAGTAGAGGATCATAATTACGGCCCCACACAGCCCTGTTGGGGGCGCTTGTCTGTCGGAAGACTTGCGAAGGCGAAGCATGGACTCTGGGAGAAGGCGAATCACTTCTGGAAATGCTTGAAGAAGAAAGGAGACTGCACTTTGGTGTGTTTCGCGAGGCACGCCTATCGGAGGCTCCACACAGTTCCTGACCTATTTTTTTAGGGCGCCATGCTTCCTCAGGCGTTTGTCACGCCCTGGATTCTCCCCTCTCGTACCCCGTTCCCCGTCTCTCAACTGTCCCCCTTCTCTCCACATCGCTTACCGAGCGGTCGCGTTTTCTCCCGCTTGAGAAGGGATGCGAGCCCTGCTGCAGGCGTCTTCTCGTCTTCCCCTCTCCCACGAGCTGTGCCTCACTGCCACTTTTTTGTCTCTCCCTTTTCTCCCTGTCGTCGCTGCGAACCTGTGAACGAAACCTGGAAACGAAAAGCTTTAAGATCTCGCAGGTGTCTCTTCGCCTTTCCTGCATGCGGCGTGAGAAGAGAGCAGCGAGCGCAGAGAATCGGAGACACTACACATGTCGCCTGCCGGCAGCCACCCTCCAGATAAGAGAAGAAGCGAAAGGCACAGAGATTTATATCAGTAGATAGGTGTTTACGCGAGCATAGAATTATATAAGTATGCACACACATAGACGTATATATCCAAGGCGTTTTCTACGACGGCCTAGGGATGGTCGGCGTATGTGGCTGAGGGGTTCGACAAAAGCTGCATGCAGCGAGTGCCGCATTTTTGCCGCTTGATTCCGGGAAGTGTTTTTCCGCTGGCCCACTCATGTTAGTCGATACAGAAAATACTTTTTTCCCTCTGTTTTGGGGGGTCTCGCTTTCTGTTTGGTTCGCTGCGCGACTCCTCTTAGTCTTGTCAGCAGGTGCTGTTTCGAATCCATTTCCTTTATTTCGGCGTCTCAGGTCCCTCTCTTTGATTCGTAGGAAAGCGCATGGCCTTCGGTTGGGGAGCTCTCCCTGTCTCTTACTTTCATCTCCCAGAGAGACAGTATCCTACACTCGCCAGTCTCACACAAACGTCTACAGGACGGTGTCTCACAACGCAACCGCACACCTGTAGACGCATGTGAAGGCGAAAGCCTGTGCATTTAGACCTAAATATATATATATATAGAAATACGGACATATGTGCGTGTCAGCATAGAAGTATACAGGCCTCCACGGCAAGAAGGGACTATCCGTGCTTGACCGATTTTGGGGAAGGGAAGGCGGAGCCGACTGTTGCGGCGGCGAGCGAACGCGACTGCCTTTGAACGGGTTCACTTCCTCCCAGCCGAAAAGGCCCATGCTGGATTCTCCCTTACAGAGAAGGCGAAGGTCACAGCGCGCTTCTCCTCAAAAAGAGCGATGCGAAACTTCCATCTCCGAGCGAGACAGGCGCTCTTTGCCGCGGTGTGCCGGGGTGGACGCAGTGTGTGCTCTATGCGTCATCTTCTGTTATGCTACAAGCTGCCTGCGAGTACACAAAAGGCCCTGCGGTTTAAGAAGAGCAGAAAGGAACGACTTCTCCATGCCCAAGAGAGCGCATACTCTCCTCAGTTCTGCTTCGACTCCAAGCGCGGGACGGGGAGACCTCGCAAACCGGCTGTTCCAGTCCTACGTGGCACGTGGTTGGAACCAGTCCTAAAGGCAAACTTTTTTCTGCTCTGCTACGGTGAACTGCATGCGCATTTTGCAAGACGAAGTAAAACCCTGTGCGTCGTACATGTGGCAGGCGCGAAAAACTTTCAAGACAGCGGCGAGCAGTCCTACAGAGCGGATAGTGGCTTTCTTCTACGTGCCCAGCATTGGGACGTGTTCACACCCAGGGGTCATCCCCACACTCCTTTTCGGCAGAAATAGATGAATTTCGAAAACGCCTTTCTTGACGCGGGACTCTACTAGAGGCTTTCCTGCCCAAGGAAAGAAAGACGCGCTGGAGAGCTCACACGGCAAACTGAAAAAAAACCGGCAGAATTGCCCAACGAAGCACGGAAAGTTGGCCTTTTTCAGGCAGTTAACTGGCGTTTGGAGGGTCTGCGGGTTTTTGCAGGTGTTACCTGTCTATGTTGGTACAGAATCCGGCAGTCTCTCCGTGAGCGCGTTCGGCTCGTCTGGGGACTCGCCAGAGTTTTCCATCGCTGTATCGATGTCACGGCTCGACGTTTGCGCTTTCTTGCGTTGTTCGAGGAAGACTTGGCACGCATGTGTTGTCAGGGAAGGGAAAATGAGGCTCTCCTGGGCGTCGGGAGACGCCCGGCTTACTCTTCACACACAATCGGCTGTCTCGGGGCGCGTTGCTTTGTCCGGGAGGCTTGCCTTTTTTGCAAGGGAAACGGGAGACACACGGCATGCACGCGGCGCACAGCGTGACACGCGTACGAGACCTTGACGGTCTGAGGAAAAGCGGCTTTTTCTCGTCTTCTCTCTTGCCTTTTTCGGCGAGCACGAAATCGAGAGTCACGTCCTCGGTCTCCAGTTTTTTTAGGTTCCCAAGGCTTGTCCGCTGTGTTGGTTTTTTGCCGAGGCGTTTTCCCTTTTCGCTTCTCTTTCTGGCCCCGTGCACGTCCCGTATACACACATCCGCGGTGATTTCTCGAAAAGCGCCGTCCGAATTCTGTGCTTTTTCGTAGAAATGAATCTTGCCTCTCCTTCCTTTCCGCAAACTGACCTCGACACAAGCCTTCCAACTTCTCTGCTTCCGCCAGTGTCCTCTCTCGCCTTCATCGACCTCGTTTTTTCCCCAGATGCGCGCTGAGTGTCGGCGACTCGCCATCGAAAAGCGAACGCGGCGAAGAACCTGAGCATGCAGTCTCTCTCTGGTGTGTGTACGGCCGGTCCCTTTTTGCGAGGAGCCTGAACCTTCTTTCCCTATTTTCTCGCGAGTTTTCCCGCTGCAAGGCGCGCCGCGAAAGGGATTCTCCATCGAACACTCTTCCTTTTCCTCGCAACGCCACCTTTTTGACGCCGCGAGGCGACCGGTAAACCGCGGCTGCCTACACGGCCTGCTCGACACGCGCCGGTCGCTTCAACTGCTTTGAGTCTTTCTCCGGCCCCTCCTCTCCGCTTCGTCGTCGTTTCTGACTTGGAAACTCTCAGGGATCCTCTTCGGATCGTGCATTTCGCAAAGAGGAGCAGAAAACACCCGCGACAGTCAGACCTGCTGGCGAAGAGACGACGGCTAGGTCTCCGCTGAGTGGAAGATGGCCGTCACAGTCCAAGCGCCGGCAGAACGCAGTTTTTCTCTTTTCCTCTCTTCTTCCTCCAAAGAAGACAGAGAGGCGAGTCGAAAGGTCCTCCACCTCCCGGTAGTTCTTCCCAGTCTCTACAAGTCTCTGTGAACCTCGTGGGGGGGGGTTTGGGCTGAAACCCAAGCGAGGGCCCAAAGCGAGGGAAGCTTCACGCTCTCTCCCTGTTTTTCGCGATGCAGCTTTCCAGCACATAACAGAGGACGAGTCGATTCGCCGGGTTCCCCCCCCCCCCCTGTGGCGTTTCCTCTCAGTCCTTCCAGTCGTCTGCGCCGCTCTCGGCCTGTCCCGGCACCCTGCACAGAAAGTCAAGTCCTCCTTTGTCTCCTTCCCCTCTTCGTCTTCCTTCTCATTTGTCCGCTTCCTCTTGTATGCCTCCGTTTCGAGGAGGGCTCCGGTTGTTTTCTCAGCTCTCTCCTCCGTTTGTGTCCGCTCTGAGCCTTTGGTGAACACTGGGCGACACGATGGCGCCTGGCGACGAGAAAGGCGGCGCCGCCGAGGACGGGGGGGTTGATTTCGACATGGCCAAGATCATGGCCATCCAGCTCAAGGAAATGACGCAAAGTCATGGTACGGAGTGGGATAGAGGCGCCGTTGATTCGCTTTGTGGCGGGAGTCTTGCGAGTTCTTCGCTCCACACCAGTGACGCTCTAAACGAGACCGAGCATCCTTAGATGCCCGCTCGACGGTTTCGAGGTCCAAACGCGTGCAGCTGGGACTGGAAAGCCGGTTCGAAAAAAAGGTGGACTGAACGGCAGTGAAAAGCATGCGTGGATATGTACACGTCTACAAAAAAATAGTCACACACACATGCGTGCTTACACGTATAGGTAACTATGGAGATTTGTGAGAATATGTGGCTTTCTGTGTGGAAATGGTTGTTTCGTACATCTCTGTTTGCGAGGGCCTTTTCTGCAAGAAAAGGAGTCCGAAACGCATTTCCGCCAACGTGAGGGCGGCATGGAGGAACAGTTCGTGCGGCCTCCTCGCTGTGGAGATGGAACGCCACGCTCTGTAAGATGTGTGACTGCCTTTTCGCTTCTCGGCTGCGTCGACTGACACCACTTGTCACCCTGGCAGAGCTTCTGGTGCGCTGTGTGAACAGGTCCCCTGGATCCCACGGTGAAAGAGCTCTTCAGCAGTTGTCAGACGTAAGTCTTTTCGGGAGTCTCCTCTGGTTCTTGCCGAAACTGTGAGGCGAGACAGCCGCGTTTTGCTCCTCCCTTTCTCCCCTGGCCCTGGTGGGTCATGCATGCGCGCTTCTCTCCTTCACTTGGGGGCTCACCCGTGGGTTTGCTTCGCTCAAAAAGAATGCCGCACAAGACAAGAACCACGCGAGGGAGAGACAGGTCGTGGCTGCTTCCTAACTTAGCCTGGCTTCGCCGCAACCCTTCCCTCCTCTTTCTCTTTTGTGAATCGTCTGCAGAGAGCAACAGCGGCTTGCAGCCGTGGCGACGGAGGCCGTCGACCGGAATGACATGAAGCGCTACGACCAAATTTCTGATGTACGTACACCCGTACACCCCACGAAAAGAAGGGACTTGGCAGCGCGAGGCTCTGAGGACGGTTCCCGAGCGAGAAAGCCTCGATGTTCGGAAAGGATATGTGCGTTGCGTCGAGCCTGTGGGCGTTTCCTTTTGCGTCTCTCTTGCCGCCTGTCTCTCTCGCGTCTTTCCTCTCGCTCCGTTTCTGCAGATTCCCGCGATCGCTCTGCATTCCCCTCGAGGCAGCCGCAGATGCGTCTGTGTTCCTTTGCTGTTCTCGTTTCGACAGGTGCTGGAAATGCTGGCTGAAAGCATCTCGATCTACGAGGCGCTTCGGGCGTCGGAGACTACAACTTCGTTCGCTCCTCAACGCGACAGTCACTCTGCCTCCCACAAGAAAGAGGCGTCTTCGCGTCGCCGAAAAGGTAGCAAGACTCCAGGAGAGGAGGCGCGCGTCTCCGTCCCGACCGCGCCTCGCGAGAAGCGCGAGAAGAGCCAAAGGCGCCATGAAGAGCGCAGAGTCGGCGAGGAAAGCAGGCGAGAGCATCGAGACGGGAAACGCCGAGAGTCCGGGACTGGCGTGGGGAGCAAGCACAAGCGCAAACCGCGGGACGGGGGCCAGGAAGAGCGCGGAGAGACGCAGAGACCTCTGACGCAAAGAGGCGAGGAGAGAAGACGAAAGGAGGTGGGGCGAGACAGTGAGAAAGGCCGAGACGAGACGTGGGCCGCGTGGCCCGAAACAGATGTCTTCGCAGTCGACCCTTTCTTTCCCGGGGAGAAAGATCTCGACTGGGGACGTGCGATGGAGAACCCACGCAACGCTCACGGAGAACAGCCCACGAGGCGAGAGAGCGAACGCGAGCCAGAAGCGTGGTAAGAAGGCTGAAGAGGCCCGATTCTTTCCCCTCTCAAAAACGTCTCAAAAAAAATCCGCGAGCGCTGCCTCCGTGTGTGTGTATGTGTGTGTGGGGCGGTAACAGAACTCGATTCTCATGCCTGGAAAACCATAGCCGATGTGGCGATACCTGGATGCCGTCGAATAGTGAGCTCCGGCTGTGTGTGTTAGAGCTTCCCGTGTGAGAATATCGAGTTTGTAGAGAGTGGCGCCCGCCGCGTTTTGACCAAGAGGCTGGACGTGTTGGAGGAGTTTGCGTCTTCAGCTTTTTCTCTGGGTGTGGTGTTTCTGTGAGCGTTGCTTCTGTTCCCCTGGACGGGGCGTCGCACTTCCCGGTTGTCTCTTCACACACAGGCCCCACAGTTCGGCGCCGCCAACGTCCAGCAGAGACAGAGCGACTCGCCGCCCCACAGGCTGGTGTGGCCCGCCGCCGTCGACCTCTCTGTGGAGCGAGGAAGGCTCGGCCGCCTCGGACACGCCGGAGACGCCTCGCGAGGAAGAAAAGAGACGGACCCGAGACACAGGAAGGACCACAGAGATGGCCATGGAAAGGAACTTGAAGAGCGAGGACGCGGGCCGCGTGTGGCGAGCGCCTGGGAGCGACGGCAGTCTGGCCTGTCGAGACCGTTTTCGGTCCCCAAGAGGACGGGAATCCGAGCCTGGACGGCGTCGCCGCGGTTCTCACGACAGCAGGCCGCGACCCCCGTCAGTTTCTTCCCTGTCGGCCTCCTCGCGCAGCGACCGAGAAGACAGTCTCGCGGGCGTGTTTTCCGCGCCGGACGCAACTTCTTCCTGGGCAGTGCATCTCGTCGTCCACCGAGCGCTCTTCCTGCCGATTGCGGCTTCGGGGACCTACGCGGTCGTCGCAAGCCTCCTCTCAGGGAGGGACAGCCCTCCGTCGGCGTCCGAGAGCGACGGAGTCTCCGAGGGGAGGAAGGCGAAGTCCAAGAGGCGGCTGCGAGCTGCCGCGCGCGTGGCCGCTCGCGCCGTCTCTTCTGCGCGATCGAGCAACAGTAGCGGGGAGTGTGTCTGGGAGGAGACTCTCGTGCTGCCGCTGTGTCTTTCGGCTCGGAGCAGCCGCGCAGAAAAGCTTCGGGAGTTGCGCCTTTCTGCGGTGCGCCTCGAAATCGCCGACGCGCAGAGCAAAGGCCGACCCCTCGCGACAGCTAACCAGCCTGTCTCGCTCGCGCCACTCGCGGCCGAGGCCCAATGGAACGGCTCCGTCGCGCTGCATTCGAGCCGAGGCGGCAACGGCAGTTTGTCTTTCTCTCTCTTCCTCGACAAGCGGCGGGAGAAAAGTGCTTCGTTCGGAGCAGGCGCCGCCAGAGCGGAGGCGCGGCGGCAGAGACGCGACAAGGGGAGAGAGAGAGCGCGCGCGACGAGCGACGAGGAGAGCCCGTTCTTCGAGGCCCCGGTCGGAGACACCGGCGGCCAGGCGGATCGGAGAGACTCCTGGGGACGCGAGCGAGATGGCGAACAGAGTTTGGGCGGTCGCGCAGAGAACAGGGCGGGGACGCCCGCCGGCGCGTGGGGCGAAGGTGTCTCCTCAGGACTCAACAATGGAGTCTTTGGAGAGAGCAGACCTGGCGGCTACGGCGTGCCTAGCGGCAACCCGTTCACGTCCTCGGTCTGGGCGCAGGCGCCCGCTGAGCCGCATGCACTCCAGAGCCAGAACGAGCGACTCGTGCAGCAGATCCAGCAGCTCCAGCAGTTGTTGTTGGCTAGCCAGCAGCGCGAGCACAGTCTGCAGGCGCAGCTGCAGGCGTCGCAGGTGTACACGCAGCAAGTGTTGCAGGTGTTGAGTGCAGCGCAGGCGGGGCTGAAGCAGCGAGAAGGTGAGGGCGAGAAGTTTCGGGAGTCCGCGCAGGCCCTCGAGACGGCGCAGCGGGAACTGTGCACAGTCCGGGACGAGCTCCGCGAGCGCGTCGACGAGGTGCGGGACGAGGCGAACGCGAAGGCGCGCATGAAGAAGACGCTCGAGAGTCAGAACGTCGAGTTGGAGAAGCTGCGCACGAAGCTTGCGGAGCAAGCAGACCTGCTGCGCGACGCCCGCGAACGCCTTGCCATCCAGCGCCGCAGGTGTGCGCGGCTGCGCGACGACCTCGTCGAGGCGGACGAGTTGACGGAGCTCGTGAAGGGACAGTTGTCTCTGTCCCAGTCGCAAGAGAAAGAGCAACAGAGACAGATCCTCGCTCTCGCCTACTGCCTGGGGGTCGCTTCCGGTCCAGAGCGCGGCTCCGACGGCGCGCTCGGCTCCAGAGACGACGAAGCCTGGTGGCTTCAGAGAAAGGAGACTCCGCCTCCGAGCAGCCTCGCGCTACCGCGCCTTCTCGCCCTCCCTGACGCGCCCCACGCCTCGCTGGGCAGTCAGCAACCGAGCCGGCGGCGCGTAGACCGCGAGAGACGAAGCAGAGGAGACCCCGGTCGGAGCAGCGGCTCCAGATTCTTGATCCGAGAGTGCAGCGAGCTCACGGACGCTCGCTCAAATGGCGTGCACCGGGGCGTGTCTCGGCCCCACAAACTGGCTGCAGGGTGCCTTCGGGGCGAGCAGCTGCCGAGGCTAGAGACGCCCGAAGGCCGTCGTGGAAGGTTCAGTCCCGGCGCCGAGGGCGGCGAGAGAAGGACTGAGAGCGAAGGCGAGTCCTCGCGGAGAAGAAGCGTCTCTGGCGGAGACAGCGACGAGACAGATGGAGACAGGGAAGATCACCTGGAGTCGACGACAATCGAAGACTGGCGCCTGACCCCGACAGGTAGGAGACACCCAAGCGGCCACGTCGCTTTTTACAGCCTCAAGGTCCCACTGTCTTTTTCTGCGAGGTGTTCCAAGGTGTAATTAGAGGTCTGGGGTGGAAGCAATGGTGCATCGAGAGTTTCACCTGGTGCCTAATTCGCTGTCGAGTCTTTGACGCATGCATGTGAAAGAGGCGTCGAAGACTCGGTCGGATAGCGCAACTCCCTGCACAGACACAGACAGCCGTTGACAGTCTCTCCGACTGTGGAGATGTCCTTCTGCCACGCGGTTCATCTGCGTACTCCCGTGGAAAAAAGAAGCGCTTTGTGGTGCCCAAAGGTTTACGCGCCTCGGCACGTCTACAGGCTCGACCGGCGTGCTGCGTCGGAGTTGTCCGTCCTATTTTTGTCCTCCGCAGAGCTCTTTTGAAGCGTCTTTCAGCCCCGCTCGGCTCGGCGGATCGCTGCTGGACTTCCCTGTTGTCGTTGCTCCGTTTCGCCACAGTCTGTTTCCTTTTCGCTCTCTGCTGTCCTTCTCGCTCCCGCCGTGCTCGCGGTCTCCGAGCTCCTTCTTTTTTTCGAGGACGTCGCAAGGTTTTCGGCTTCCCTCTTCGCCTCGCATTTTCCGTTCTGCTGTGTCTGCGTGCTGCGGTTGTAACCGCAGTTCTTATCTCTCTGCAGCGGGCGAGTCAGCGCGCGGCGCATCTGTTTGCGTCGCACGCCCGGAACCAGTTCCCTCTGGCCTCGCCGCCGGCCTTCCTGTCTCTCCCGCTCCAGTCGTCGCCGTGTTCTCTCCTGCAGCACCAGTTGCTCACAACCCTGTTTCAGCAGGCGGTGCTGGAGCAGAAGAAGGGTACCGGAGACGATTTTCTGCTTTACGAAACGGACGCAATTCAGGTGAGGAACTGCCTCCTCGTTCTGCATCTTCTGACAAGACACACGCAAGCCAGGAACCAGCGAACAAACGTTTCCTCCACAACAGTATCTCCCGCCCTTCGCATGCATAGATAGATATATATGTATATATATTTGTGTATGAATACATTTTGTATGTGTGTAGAGTTATGGTGTGTGTCGGAGACTACGCAAGCGTCAAAAATGACGAGAGATGCAAAACAGAGGCATCTGTCTGTGTGTGTTTCGAGAAGGGATCGACCGATTCGCAGAGAGGCACGGTGAAGCGACGGTGCCTAGGCTGGGAGGCGGTCGTCGAGGTACATGTACGCGGCAATACAAGTGTCTGTTTTCTCGTCCTTATTTGAATCGAGAGATGGCAGCAGCAGCCAAAAGAGAGAGGAGAGAGGACTTCTCTTTCATCGCGTGAACTCGGGTGTGGAAACGGACGCTTTGCTCTGGCAGTGTCCTGCGCCTTCTGGGTCTCGCTGTCTCTTCCAGGTCTTCTGGGCCTCGCGTTTCCTGCCTCCCTGTCGCTCGTCGTGTTCGCCACGCCCTTCGTCCCTCTTCGCTTCGTCTCTCTGTGCGGCCTCGGCCGCTCTCGCCCAACTAGCCAGCCGGGCCTTCGCGACGCACAGTCTCCCCGACGACTCGCCGGGCGCAGCCCTGGCCGCTGCAGCGCGAGCCTGGGCGAAGGATAGGGCAGACGCAGATCAGAGAGAAAGAGAGAGACGGCTCGACCTACCCAGTGATGGCGCCGTAGCAGAGAGAGACACGGGGTTCGAGGCGGGTTGTGGGGTCGCCTGCGGGTGTCTCTTCGCGTTGAGCCTGCGGGCCTCCGCCGGCCAGGCTCTGCAAATCGTGGAGCTTCGCCTCGAGAGAGAAGTCTTTGGGAGCCGTGAGTCGACAAGCACTTGTTCACCCTTTCGAGCTCACCGCGTCGCTGGGACCACCCCCGCACATTCGCTCTCATGCGCGGAGGTCACCTAAAAAAAAAGACGATCTTTCAAAACGTTGCCTCGCCTACGGAACTGCGAGCGTTGCACACAGACACATGCCAGCCTTGTTTTCTCACGCTTTGAGCGGATCTTCCCGAGGTTTGCAAAGCCTTGAATAGGCAAACACTTGCACGTAAAGGGGTAGAGAAGAGGGGAGTGAGCACGGGGATGAAGGGGCTGCGCGTCCTCGTACCTCTCGAGACTTCCCACCCATCCTATAAGCTTTATTCACACATACAAACCTAAAGTTGTGCAAGTATATATACATTTATATATGCGTGTGGGTGGGTGGGTAAAGCTTATAGGATTTGGAAGCGACGGCGGTTGATCAACTGGCGTGGCGAGGGATCGCGTAGAGTGTGCAAGTGTGCTGTCGGTAGTTCAAGACGCTTCCTTTCCGCGAACCTCTTCCCGTTCCCCTGTGTTGCGTTGATGCTTCTCGCTTGTCCTCAGAAGGCGCCTTTGTCAGCCTCGAGGGCGGCATTGAACAGGCAACCCTTTTGCCTCGCGCGTCTCCCTTGACCCTCTTTGGGTCTGCGTTGGTGGCTGGGCCGTACCGTCAAGCTCCCATTGTTCGTTTGTCCTATCTGTAAGTGTTTTAAGCGGTCGTCTCCCTTTCTGCGTCTCCGTGACGTCTTGTTTTTCGACTGTCCTCGTTTCCTCTCGGTCCTCGTGTCGCACTTCCTCTCTGGATGCGCCCGTCCCCTCGTGTTCTTCGCAGCGCAGTTTCTCGGCGTTTCCTTTCTTCGTCGGGCCTCGTTCCCTGGCCCTCCCTTTTTGACCGAAACTCGAGGCGGAGGAACCCTCAACATGGAACGCCTCCGCGTCTCCCTGTGCTTGCTCGTTCGGGGTTTCGCGCGAGCTGCTTCGCGCTGTGCGTGGAGCCTTTCTGCGTTTTGGCGCGTTTGTGTCTCCTCTGAGTTTCCCCTTCCACGCTCCACAGCTCCTCCCCTCTCTCTGTCTCCTCTCGCCAGGCTTCCCGACTCGGTGCGCCGAGAGATCCGGCTGCGCCTGCCGCTGCCGCCTGCGGCCTTCTGCTTTCCCTACCGCATGCGCCCGCATGCGTTTGTGCGAGCCTGGGAAGCCCTCCACCAGTCCAGCACGAGTGTAAGAACGCCGTGGAGACACTCCGTCCCATAAATCATAAACATAATCAAGTCTGTGCCTTGGGCGACTCGACAGGCACTAGTCAGGTGTTAAATCAATACATACATCTGCGTTTACGTATTTACATCGCAGGGCCGCTGTTGGGGCGGCGCATCGATGGAGAGACAGGGAGAAGCTTGTCGCCAGATCGACGGGGGTTCAGACTTAGAAAGGAACAGGGAGACAGCTGTGTTGAAGAGAGTTTATCGGCAAGTTTCGTGGAACCCGAGAGAACGATGGCACTGTTGAGTCTAGACCGCGGACCCGTTTCTCTCGTTTTCGTTTACAACGCTCCATTTGTCTGCTGAGGTCTTGTCACCACCCCCAGGAGGGTGAGCGTGCCGAACCGTTCCCCTGTTGTCTTGGGCGTGTCTCGCCTAGGGCCGCTCTCGACGTCTCCCCTGGACTGGGGCAGAAGTCAGCGCCTGGAAAGGAGGTAGCAACGCGCCGCGAACCCAGGCTCCACGTGTACTCGCTTCCGGTTGTGTGTATGCATCCGTCTGCAGCTGATATGCGACAAGCTGAAGCCGGCGTTCTTTTCGCCGGCGGGGCGGACCGGCCTCGGGTCTCCGTACACCTCGTTGGTGCATGCATGCACTCTGAGCAATTCGTTTGCTTCCCTTCCTGGCCTGGACCGGCGTACCAGCAGGAACGTCGTTGCGGCGGGGTACTTCCCTGTCTCGGCACGCTCCGAGCAGAGGCTCGCCAGTTCCTTGCTGGGCGACAATCGAATTGGGGGAAATCCCGCGAGAAAGAGCCTGCACGCGCCCTGGGACTCCGCGACCGACCGGTCCTCGGACGAGCTCGCAGACCTCTCAGACCAGGCCTCAGACGATACGGCTCTCTCTTTCTCGTCTCCTTCGTTCCGCCCACGCAAGGCGAGTGCGTCGGCTTTCGCAACGCAGGCGCCGCATGCGCCCCGGTGGCCGCATGCAAGGGAAGAGGCCCCGCTGTCAAGCGCCTTTCTTCCCTGTCTCCTACGCGTCGAGCTCCTGAGCCTCTCGGCTGCCCTCTCGGCCGGCGTGCTGCCTGCACTGCCTTCCGCGTCGGGCCCAACTAGCCGAATCCGGACGAGCCCGCGAGCCGGGACGCCCACGAGCTTGGCGCGCTGGACCGCGCAGCCTGTCTCCAGCGCCGCGACTGCATGCGCCCGCATCGAGGTCAGGTGTCCAGATGAAGAAATCCGACAGAGCGTCGTGGAAACTCTCGCGGAACTCCTCATGGATGAGGAGCTGCTCGTCACCCTGTCTCCCGTCGCGTCGGCGCAAGGGCCTCTGTCCTCGTGAGAGCCGGAGACAGCAGGGGCCTGCGTTTGCAGAAAAGGAGACAGAACGCCCCTGCGCACGAGCGACGACGCGCGCGGAAGGAGCGGGTCTCGCGTTCCCGTCTCAGGATGCGGAACAGGCCAAGAGCGAGCGACCGACTGCCTGTTTGTGTTTTCCCGCTTTCGTGCGCGGGCGCATGGCTTCTCTTGTCGAGCGCGCGGGGTTTTTTCGCGTCCTGCGCCGCCTCTCTCTCGCTCCGTGCCGCATGCATTGACGAGTCGGAAAGAGGGACGGATAAGGGCGGCGACGCGAAGTGGGCGCAGATCCTTCCGCAGTCTGAGCATCTGGGCAGATACCATCTGTGACGCGTTCCTTTCTGCCGTCGCCGCCTCCGAAGCCAGGCGCCCCTGGACAAAGGCCATGTGGTGTGTGGTCCTCCTTGAGGCCAAGTATAGGACGTTCAAAACAAACCGCGTCTTGTTTAGGAGCTCCTTAAAAGCGTTTGGAAAGAAGCAACGTGCTCCGTCTTTGTGGTCCCAGCGGACCAGCGAGGTGATCTTCGGCCAGGGGCATCCTTTGCCGAGAGGCCACGCATGCCGGCGGCCACGGCTGCATATGCGCTCGCCTCTCGTGCGTTCTTTGAAACAGTGGCTGCATCGCCTCTTCCGCCGTGGTGCAAACTGATGCGTGCACTTTCTTCGAATGTACCCGCTCGTTTGCCACGTGACGAGGCGCGTGGAGACCGTGGCAGTGTCGCATACACGCGAGTTGACGCCCAGGCCCGAGCCAGGCGCACCTCTCTGTGGCGCGATCCCGTGCTCATCTCTGTGGGCAACGATGCGCGTCGGTTCTTTCTAAAGCGAACTGCGTGCACGAGTTGGCTGCACGGGCGCCTGCAGGCTCGGCCTGAAGCCGAAACTGCATGCGCTCTCTCTTGCAACGCGAACGGGTGTACGGTCCCTTCCTGCTCGACCGCAGAGTAGCATGCACTGAGTCTCTCTCCACTTTCAAAAGTCGCCGCCGATACGTTTCTATAGATATAAGTGCACAAATAAATATACATAGATATACATAGATATTGGTTTTGATATAGATGCCTAGATATAGATATACATAGATATTGGTTTAGATACAGATGCCTAGATATAGATATACATAGATATTGGTAGCTACATAGATAAAGATCTGGATAGATTTTGGCATGTGTCCCTGGTGTCTGAACTGTCTGGGGCGTGGGAGGCACACGCTTCGGGATGTGCGATTCAGCATCTCGCGTCGCTTTTCTTTTGAAGGCGCTACCCTCGGCCAGCCCCGTTCCGCACTTCCAAAGACACGTGACTGGGCTCCGACGCGCAAGGCGTCACTTTTAAAATCTGCGTGTAGGCAAAGAGCTGTCCATGCGGACTGATCTCTCCCGACTGTTCTGTGCCTGAAACGGCCTCTCTCTCGTTGTTCCGGTCTCTTCCGATCGCGGCTGTGACGCTTCAGGAAAGCAGAACTTAAAAAGGAGGCCTGCCTCAGTCTGTACCCCGAGGCAGAGAAACGGACCACGCGAAGGGTGTCTTTATGAAAGAAATCCATCGCGTCGCCACGGTTCGACACCAGCGGCGCCTTTGACGAATCAGGGACGCCAGCAAAAAGATACGCTTTTCCGGCGCTCTGGGACTTCATGGGGGTGCGCGTATCGGATCTAGGTTGCACGACAAGTGACACACATCCCAGAGAAAAGCCGGTAGCGGCGGTGTCTCCTCTCTCCTGGCGCCACGTGACGTTGTCACTCTTCCACTCTGCCGGTGCTTGAAAAAAACCGCGTGCACGCAAGATGTGCCCATTGTCGCTGTCGAAACGAGATCCAACGCATGCGCCGCTCCCTAAAACTTAAAAGTCGGATGTGTATCAGTGCATGCATGCAACGGCTTGAGGCTCCTGCTAGCGACATGTGCATGCGCATCCGCGGGAGGTCCACGCCAAACTTTACACAGGACCTAACACGAGTGGCGGAGAAACGACGGCGCCGCGCTCCTGTTTGTTCGTTCAGAGAACAGCGCGTGCTGCCGCTCTTGAGTCGGAATATCCAGTCCATGTGCATGCAAAACCTTAACCGGCACACGGTGACATGAGAGAATGCCTTCGCCAGCGTCGACAGCCCCGCCATCGGAGAGGCCCACAACGCGATGCACGCGTCTTCCTAAAAAAAACAGGGAAAGTTCCAGCTTTTCTCCCTTTCTTTGCTGCGCACACTGGGAGAGAGCCGCAAATCGTCTTGTCTCTTGCTAGCACAGGCCCCGTCTCCTGGATCACTTCGCAGTTGTTTCTCGCCTCTTTCGTTGTCCGCCTCGCTCCGCGCAGATTCCCTCTGCGGAGCCGCACTCGTCCTCTGTTCCCTCTCGACTGCAAAAAGAAAAGCCTCCGGAACAGCCTGCGAACGGCCGGCTTCCGCCCGCTCGCTGGAAAAGAAAGGAGAGCCTCGGTTTTTGGGCGCGGGCCATCATGGCGGCAAGAATCTTCCATAGGTCGCCTTCCCACTTCTCGCTTTCCCCGACTTTCTCACGTGGCCTGCGTCTCCCTCGCTAGCTGCTTCGTGGATGCGATTCACGCCTCTGCCGTCGATTTCTCCCTGATTTCCTGCTCTTTCTCGCCCGCTTCCTGTTGCTCTTCGTGACTCCCTTCTTCACTCCTCTTGCCTCCACTTGCTGCGCTCTCCTCTTGGTCCACCTTCTCCGCCTCCTCTGGGGGCTCTTCGTTTTCCGCGGTCGCTCCTTCTCCATCTTCATTTTCGAGCCTGCCTTGTGTAGTCACGCAGCTCGCAGCGTCTCCTTTGCTATCTCTCTCTGTCTCGACATCGCCTTCACACGAATCGCGGCTGCCTGAGCGTAGGTCCTCCTGCAATAAGTCAGCCTGGTCGCGGTCTCTTTCGAGGACTGTGGGCTCTCCTGGTTGTTCTCGTTCTTTCTCGCGTTCGGAGTCTTCCTGTCCCAGCGACAGTACCACCACGTCGTTTCCAGCGTCCTCGCTTTCGCTCCGTCTCTGGGCGTCGATCCCGTCCCCTGCTCTGTCTCCGTCGCCTTCTTCGCTGCCGCTCGGTCTCACGCTCTCGCCAACCTCTTCTGCGCCTCGCGCACTACCCCTCGCCCCTCGTCCTCCCGTCTTCGAGGCAGGCTTCCTTTCTGCCTCCGCCCGACTCGGGCCCTGTCTCCTCCCCACACGCGCCACAGTCTCCGAGACAGGCTTCCCCACACTTCCGCCCGCCGTCGAAGGGTACGGAGTGCTGCCAAAGAGAGGCATGCGCCGAGCCTCTCGGTGTCTCTGCAACAGCGCCTTCCACGGCGAATTCGCATTCGACGCTGGAGAGAGAAGATGCCCTTGCGGCGCGCCTTTGACCGTCTTCAAAAGGAAGGTCGACAGAGAAGGAGACGCAGCGGAAGAAGACGCAGACGAAGCGCAGGTGGACTTGGAAGCAGGCAGAGGGGTTACGTAGTTCGAGCTGGAAACCGGTGCCGACTCTGGACTTCCTTCCGGCGCCTCTGGGGAACTCCCCAAGTGGAGATGTGGCGAGTGAGACGATCCAGGTTGGAGCAGCTGGTGCGTTTTCTCGGCCAAGACATCTTGCGCAGCTTGCCACACCGAGCAAACGGCGTCGCGCATGCTGCCTCCCACCGTCTCCTCTGAGCTCTTCTCTTTCTTGGGCCACAACGCCTGCGTGAAAACGGTCCCGTCTCCGTGGAGACACTTGCGAGTTGCAGCCTCGGCGGCTTCTTCACTGTCGGAGAGCACGACGACGAGGTCGCCCGCCCCAAACCCGTTGTTTCCCGCACGCGTTTCAGAAGTTGAATCCTCTCGCTTCCACTGGTAGCCTCGCCCCGACCACGGTTTTTGAATGCGTTCGTGCTCGCTGCTCGGTGGCGGCGCAGATCCGCCAGTGCGGCCGTCGCGGGCGTCTCTGTCTGGGAGACCAGCCTCGCGTGATTCCCTCTCGTGCGCGTCCTTCTGCCTGGCCACGCCTACAGAACGCAAGAAGGCGTCAGAAGCCTTCCCGGCGTCCCCACCGAGAGCGGAACTGGAGCCCTCACCGCGCACATCTTCCCTTCCACGCGAAACAGGTGGAGCACAGCAAGGACTACGGTGAGACGGAAGAGCAGAGCCTCCGTTTTCCGCGGCCTCTGCGACTCGCCTCCCGCGGTTGAACGGGTCCGAGGCTGGCGCAGCAAGGCGGAGAGACGCCGGCGCCTGAGGGTCGGATTTGCCCAGAGAAAACGCGTGTTCCAGAGACTCGACGCAGACTCCGTCCTCGGTGTAGACCCCCGACGCGTCGACGATCAAAGTTTCTTCGACTGTTAAGACGTTCTCGAGCTGTCGCAGCACTCGCGACATGCCTGCAGCGAGGGCACCTCCCACCCGCCCCGCCACGTTCTCCGTTCGGATCCATCCCCCCTGTTCTCGTGTCGCCTTCTCGCCCCTTGACGGCGAAGACCCCACAGACGCACGCGGGCCTTGCGCACGGCCGCCGCAGTCCTGAGAACGCCGCGCGCCGTCGGCAGATTCGCTTTCTCCACTGTGCTCCGCATCCGAGTTCCGTCGCGGCGAAGCGAGAATCAGAGAAAGCCCGACAGCCGCGCTCTGTTGCTCGAGAAACGCAAAAGAAGCGGGAGCGGAAGACGAGTTTGCTGTGTCGGAGGCCGAGCGAGGACGCCTCGAACACGCGCCCCTTGAACTGCTCTCCCCGCTGTCTGTACAAGGAGTCTGACGCTTACAGACCGAGAGAGACTCGAGTCGTGTCGCAGCCGTTGCGAGCTCGTCCGTTGACTCAAAGCCCCGATCTTCCTCCCCTGGGGTCTGAGGACTTCCCCGTCCGCTCCCCGCCGAAGTCGAGCGTCTGGGTTTTTTTTCAGCGAGCGCGGCTGGAGACGAAGAAGGTTCACATCGAGGCGCGCTCGGCGCCTGGGCCTTTGCCGGGCGAGCGCGTCTCCTCAGGATGCGCGCGAAAGAAGAAGAAGAAGAGAGCGCAGAGGCAGAGGGAGAAGGGTCAGCTGGAGAAGAGGGCGGTTGGGGGACAAAGGCTTCGAGTTCATCGAGACGGGCCAGAGCGTTGGCCAGCTCTTGGCGCGACTCCGCGAGAGAGTGTCGAAGAGAGACGATTTCCCGGACGAGAACCTGGAACACGAAACACACAAAGACACGTGCAGGAAAGACAAGCGAAAGACGGCACGTGCAAGAGAGACAGACGAAACTGGATGGCTGGGGGCGCAGGCCTGGGAAGGGACGCGCCCGTGTCACGGCGTTACGACGCGAGCACGAAGAACCTGGAGCGAGGGAAAGCGAAAACGGTTCCGCCGAAACCACGGAAGAACCGCGAGGAGAGCAAAATGAAAAAGAAGAAGTCCTTTGTGCCTTCTGTTCGAAGAAGGGGTGCGCCACAGATGCCCCACGCCCACTTTGCCCAGAAGACCCGTCAAAAGACGGAAGAAACGCGGGGAAAGTGTCGGCAAAGACTCAGGAAGCGATCGAGCGCAGAAAAAGAGGTACACCTGAGAGATGGAAAGAGAGGGCTGTGGCGCGAAAGAGAACAGAGGCAAAGCCCCGGCGACGGCCGCACGGCCTCGCGCGTCTGAGGCAGGCTTCCGCGGGGCCCAGATGACGCGACAACGCATTTGAGCACGCAGAGAAAAGGTCGAGAAGAAGACGGAGGAAGCGTTGCCGAAAGAGAAGAAAGGAAACCCACCCTTTTCTCGCTTTTCAACTGGTTCACCGTCCCCTGGAGCTTCTCCGTTGTCAACGTATTCGCAGCCATCCGGTCCTGAGAATCAAGCAAACATGCGCGCGACACCCCTTGAGATCCCCGCAAAGATTGTCTGTCTCTCTGTGGTCTTCTCCTTTCTCGTTTCTCGGAGGCTTGGACACGCACCCCTCTCTCCGTCTCGTTCTGCACGAATCGCAGCCAAGGACGACGGCGACTCTCTGGAGGAAGACTTCGGTCTTTCCCCCACGCGTTCCCCTCTTCTGTGCCTCGTTTTCTGCCGGCAGTCGAGGCGTCCAGCGTTCGTAAGGACAGAGGCGAAATCGGCCTTCTCGACTCTCCCTCTCGTTCTCTTCTTCGACGTGTGTCGCAGCGGACGATGCCCTCTCGAGAGTTTCCGATCTCCCATCTGTTGCCGCCGACGCCCGGGTGTAGGGTCTTTTCTGTTGGACTTCATTGGTCTTGCGCGTTTTCTGCGTTTTCCACTGCAAAATTCGGAGCCCTTTTCCGTGCGTGTCTTCCCGCGCCCGTGTCTGTACACCGCGTGCGGGCGGCTCCCAACTTTCCCATTCCGCACGTTTGCCGTGCAGATCTTCATTGTCTCTGCAGACTCACGTGGATTTCTGCGCGCAGCAGGGTGCCCTCGCCGCGCAGCTGCGAAACTTCGACCTCGAGTTCCTCCCGCCGCGCCTCGATTCGCGCCACGTCGGCTCGCAGGCTCTCCAGCTCCACCTAAAAACAGCACGGGGCCTCCCACCTTCACAAAGTTCTCAGCGAGAATGTCAGAGTTACGCGGCGTTCAGTCGCGCATGTAAATGTATCGACACATCGCCACTTCTGCCCGTATGTACACATAAAAAATGCACACATATGTCTGTACGCATACACATACTTTTACACCGGCATGCACGAATACTCAATCGTCCAGTTATGTGTGTCTGTGGGGCGGTGCCTATACATTCTTGAGTCCACAGAAATCGATGCGTGCATGTGTGCGAATAAGTAAGGGGATATTATAGAAGGGATGCATTTGCTGGAGCCTGTGTGACCACCAAGGGGGTTCAGCGTCGTAGACAAGAAACCCAACAAAAGCGCCACTGTCTGTGCAAACCCGGAGAAAAAGGGTGTGAGCGAGAATGACAGGAGAGCAAAATCTAGTGGACTCGTCAACCTAACCAGCCGGTAAGAACAGGTAGAGTAAATACTAACAAAACAAGAGCAGAAAAGATCTTTCAAAGTCTCCCACGCTTTTTGGGTGGGGGCCGGACCTGCTGGTGCTCTTTTTCCCGCCGGAGAGTTTGCAAGGCTTCTTCGCGCTGAACTTCCTTCTCTTGCAAACTGCTTCCCAGCTGTCGAAGGCTCTCTTCGAGGTCGTTCCTCTCCTTTGCCGTCGCCAGCAGAGCTGCCTCACACTCGCGCAGTTTTACCACGAGGAAGTTCTTCACCTGAACGAAACAGAGAAGCGCGGGCCCCAACGGGACTGTCGAAGCCTCCATGTGTGCGCGTACACGTCCACGTGCAGAGAGACTTGAAGAAAGCGTGCACGTGTGCGGATACAGCAGAGAGTGAACGCCGACAAAGAAGAGAAATCGGCGCTCCAGAGGCAAGTTCACGCGTCTGCAACAAGGTGGATGCATTCTTTCAGAGGCGTTTCAGCGCGTCGACTGTGTGCGCGTGTGTTTCAGTTGGCTCCATCGCCTTGTGGGCAGAAGCGAAGAGCGCATGCGGCCGAGTCTCCCCTCCACAGAGGCACTGTCACGGGGGCTCGAAAACTGCATGCCGAAGAGCGTGCGACTGCCTAGGAGACCGGAACCCGGAATGCTCTCTCCCTCTCTGTCGTCTTCTCGCGTTTCCTCTTGTTTTTTTTTGTCCGTCTCACCTGCTGGACATTCTTGAGCATGGCCTCGAGGTCCTCGCGATGAAGCGTTTCCTGCATCTCTCGCTGACGAAGTGCCGCCTCGTTCTCCGAGTCCAACAACCTCTCGAGCTCCGTGCTGTCCCTTCCACTTCCTCGAAATGGGAGTCCCCCTCGCTCGTGAGTCGCGCCTTCTCTCCTCGCCGGCGCAAAGAGCCCACTCGCTTCCTCGTCCTTTGCTTCTTCACTTCTGCCAAACAGCAGTCTCGCAACGCCTCCTGCGCTTCCACGCGACGCAGGTGAAGCTGAAGGCTTTGCGGCTTCTTCCTGCGTCTCTGCGCTCCTCTGTCTGCCGCCCCAAAACCAGAGCATGCGCCTTCCCGACCCGCTGGTTCCTGCCGAGGCAGCTGGAGGCGACTGCGACGGTCCTGAGGACGTCCGGCTCGTCGCGTTTCCCGTCCTGCATCCAACTCTTCCTACCTCACTGTGCACCCCCTCGGTCTCGGACTCGTGGGACAGGATAGCCAGGAGAGAAGACTCTCGCCTCTCCGCGCTGCGTGGCGGATGCTCGTCTACGTCGTCCGCGCTGTCCCTGCGCTCCCGAGAGGCACCGGGCCCCGTCCCTGGCTCTGCGCGGCCGGCCGCAGTCCCCGCGAAGTGCGACAGACGCCGGTGGGCTCCAACAGGCCTCTCTCCGACCGCGGAGACACTCGCTGCGCGGCTCTGACGACTCGCCGTCCGCTCGGCATGCAAAGCGGCGTCGGCCTGCGCCGCAGCCCGCACCGTCGCGGCGTTGAGATAGAAGCTCCGGTGGGGCGAAACCTCGATTCCGTCCCCAGTGCCCGGCAGTTCGCGCAGCTCGCGACGGCCTGTGGGGCCTCCTACCCCGCGAGGAGCGTCTGCTGCCGTGGAAGGGAACGGCGTGCGAGGCGCGCGCTGCGAGGAGAGCATCGCAGGAGACGGGGAAGACGTCCCCCAGCCTCCTCCCTTGATGAACGAGACAGGAATCCCTGCATTGACAAACAACTTGGCTGGATGCCCGAGAGGCCGACGACACATAGACCAATCACTCACAGTGTCAAAATCCCCATCATCTGGGCTCGGCCCCACGGCGGCAGGCAGCTGGTGAGCAGACCCCGCCGCGCGGAGGGAGGGCGAGCTCGCCGAAGACGACACCGGAGACGGGGCGCGAAGCTGCTGTCTCCACGTTCCTGTCTCGGCGGGAGTGTCTGTCGCGGCTGCGGACGAGCGCAGTTCCTGAACAGGGGCGGAAGGGTGGCTGGAACCTGGAGAGAGCCTGAGGACGGAGGAAACCGACGGCAAAGGGGGAGGACAGGCAGACGGCAGAGACGGAAGGCGTGGCTGAGGAGGACTGACCTCAGGAGCCTGGGGAAGTGAAGAATCAGACGAGGGGGGAGCAACGTCACGAGGTGGACACGAGTCGGGCGGGGGAAGGGAGGAAGACCGAGTTGGCCTCACGGCAACGTCAATCCGAGAACGCAGCTCCGCCTGCTGCCGATGCTCCTCGGGAGCAGTGTGTGGCTCTTCTTCATCAAGGGGAATGACAACGAGAGACTGTCTCCGACTGTCTCCACTACTTCCACAATCACTCCTGGAATCTTCTCCCTCGAACCCGGGGGGATCTCCCCCCAAGTCGCCTCGCTGGTCAGCTGTCCACGTCGCAAAGTTTGGAGGGACTGACGCTGCCGAATTCATCTGCTGAGAGACTTCCACCTCGAAGAGAGAGATGCATTCTCGTGTCTCGCGTTCTTGACAGAAAGTTCTCCCCTCTTCACACGCTTCTCTCTCGCTGTGGGCGCCGTCCTCGCCGTTCTCGTCTCCCGTCGCCGTAGAACTCCGCCTCTCTGTCTCCTCTGAGTCGCGCGACAGTGGAGAGCTGCAGGCGGGGGACTCTCCATCTTCAACGCTTTCTCGCCCTGACGCAGCCCATCCGCTCTCCGAGGCAAGCAGAGAAGAGTTAGGTCCAGTGCCCTGGCGCAAGTCCGCACACGCTTCGCCCTCGTCTGCGTACACCAAGGAGGCCTCCCTCAAAGGCATGCTGGGACGAGGGCGCACCTGGGAAGAGGCAGCGAGGCGAATAAAGAAAGCGCGAATCGACGGCAAAGATAGACGGAACGGCAAGGTCAAACTCGGCAGGTGTTCGAGCCAAGAGAGGCGTCCTACCGGAATCAAAACAGGAAAGGCAACGGGTTTGAACGCGAGCTAAAGGCACTCTTCGAGGCCACACACGGTCTGGAGGCCCAAGATGCGAACGCGAAAGAGCCGTCTTTCCTGGCCTTCAGGAAAGTTTGCAGTTTTCGCAGTGGTACCTCTGGCGCCAGCGAACGACAAAAAAGGCGTGAAGAGCCCTGCCCAGCAGGAAAGGAAGACCGGAACGAGCCGAAGAAAATCACACCAGCAAGAGTCGCTCCTGATAGAGCCGCGAATCTCAGAACGAATGAGAGGCTTCAGAGGAGCACTCCGCGCCCAGACGACAGGTAGATTTAGCTTCTTTCGGCACTCTTTGGATCGAGTGGCAGTGCAACGCGTCAGACGGCGAGAAGGCAAAGGAATTTTCCCAAGCTCGTCTCCAGCACGGCATGCCGCGCACTGGAAGACACACAAGCGTCAGAGCGACGTACTCTTCGCGTCTAAACAGACGGAATGGAGGAGACTCGAGATGGATGACGGTGTGTCGACGCCGCGGAAATCTCGGGAAACAGCCGTCCAGAGAGGCGCGCAACCCGGGGAAGAGAACCTTCGAAACGAAAGACACCATGAGACTGTGTAGGCGCATAGGACGCGTGGACGAAACAAAAACGGTTGAAGCCTATACGGAGCTCTGTGTTAGTCGGTTTCTCCCGTCTCCTCTCAAAATACTGGACCTTCGCGCATGCACTCTTTTGGCTGCTCACGAGATATACCGGACAATGCGGATCCTCATGCAGCTCACCCGTTGCATCTTGGCTGCCAGCGGTTGCTCTGACGGCTGCAGGTGTGGTCGAATATAAGCCGATCCCCAGGAGTTTTCTACAAGAACCGCCTACACCTTCTTCAGCCTTCCCTTTTACACTAAGCACTACGTCTGTTTGTGTACGTTGTTGCCTCTTGCCCACCTTGTCTTTGTGAAAAAAACGAACTTTCCATCACTTCCGTGTCGCGTCTCGGGGGCTGGCGTACCGCTGCACAACGCGCAAGAGTCCTAGCTCGCCGGATATTTTTACACAAACTGTCTAATTCTTTCCTCTAGAATATCAAGGATAAAGAGTTTAAAACAACGAATGTTTATTTTTGCGGTTTAACTGCCCGAAGGCAAGTCGTCCCTCGGCAACACTGTTCCTTGTATGCGAGTTCAGTCTAGCCGTCGTTCGACGCCTGCAAGGTCAGACAATCAGTTCTGCCTTCAATTTTCGGAAAGGTAGATTGCTGCAACAAGAGTAGGCATTCTGGGGATGGGAGGAGAAAAAGTGTGCTCGATAGAGGGCGAAACAGGCACGAACGCGCAGACGTGTAGAAAACAGTTCACGGTCTCGTTCCATCTCTCTGTGTCGTGTGTGGCGCTGCGTCAACGCAACTGGAACACGGTGAGGGTTCCAGTCTCTCTGCAACAAAGTGAAGTAATCCTGTTTCAGAGAGTACCCCTGTGACCAGGAGTGCAGTGCCTGTATTTCCGTTTAGTCGTTTTCTGGCTCTGTTGAGTCCGTTGGTAAAAAACGTAATCCAGACATACTGCACTGATTCCAGCTCGGGGTCGGAGACAGGGGCTCCACCGGTGCCGCAGCCGACACCAAGACAGAAAGGTTCCTAGAGCGAGGCCGGCACAGCGCTGTCGGTCGAGAAGAGTTCCAAGAGGCCGTCACCTCCTTTTTTCAGGCTTTATATTTCGGTAGTTTCCGTAAAACACCCTCTTTGGGCTCTTGTGTGATCTTAACTAGAGGTGAGACTGAGAAAGATTTTTATCGTCTGTGCTACGCGCACCTGGAGGCGGCGAGCTCCGAACGGCGGATGCGTTTTCGCCCTTTTTTCTCGCCCCGAGAATGCTTCGTGTGGCTACAGTCTCGTAGCAGAGGACTGGACTAAAACGTTTCGCCGGCAAATGTCTCGCGTCTCTATAGGGGAGGCATTCCTTGCTTGCTCGAGGCAGTTTTCGCGCCAGAAAAAGTCCGCGGCGACGAGGGGGTTCACCCCGGGACTCCAGACAGCCGCGCGCAGTGTGTGCCGCCGGCTCGGCGCAGGGGACGGCGGGACGGCCGGCGCTTGGCTAGTGACGTTAACCCGCTGAAACAGCCAAGCGGCTGCGCTCAAACGGGTATCCTGCAAGCACACCTGGAGCCTGATGGGTAGTCCCTTTTGCCCACAATCGAAGGAGACAGTCACGATCGACGTGCAAGAGGCTCAACCTCCTTCCTCGGCGCGGTTTCTCGGATTCTTTCGAACCGAAACGTGCAGGCGGACTGGCTGATCAGCGCTAGCCTTCTTCTTTAGTTCCCTTGCAGAAAGGCGCAACGATCTATCCGGTCTTGTCCTTTCTTCCCTCGCGACAGCCACGCCGCACCCCTGACTCTCACACGCACTTTGGAAAGCCCCGTTGTGAAGGACGACCATGGGCGCCCGACAATCGAGAGCATGGCCTTTCGCGTTTCCGTGGCGATGTCTGTGCGTACACAGGCGGAACTCGTCCTGACAGTGAGACTGCACGTCCCTGCACACTCCTGAGTTAAGGTTTGTAGATTCCGCAGTTTCCGCGGCAGTGCAGCATGTTTCTTTGTCACACGTTCTTTAAGTCGTTTCTTCCTAGCGGCTCCCGAGACCGTCTGTGCAGCTCAAGTCGAGCACACCTGCTGTCTTCCCTCGACGCCGCGTAAAAAGTCCACGCGGTTAGTGCAGTGTTCCCTTCTGTTGGAGTCCGAAAAGCAGCGATCTCGACCGTCCTTTCTTCTTCAGCACGGTCTGCCGGGTGTGCGGCAGCTCGCGGCCGGTCCAAGTTTTTTCACGGGCACACACAGTATCAGCTGCGGTCGCTCCCGCCGTTTTCATTGGCAAGGGCGGCTTTCTCACTCATATTCGCGTGCGCGGCGTTGAAGCGGACGCCGCCGAGCTTCCAGTTGGAATTCGGGATGGCCGGGAGAAAGTTGCCTCTGATCCCGGTCGCACAGGGCACAGGCACGTGGAGTTACCGTCCATGTGTGTTTGTCCTGTTGTGCTTTCTGGTCCTTCCTCATCTCGTGTCAGGCATCGCGCAGCATCGCCTGCATCACTCTCTTGGTGCGCTCTCATCCCAGTCTTTCCAGCAGCATGAAGTCCCCGAGGAACCGGCCGTCACGCCGGATGGCGCGGGGTTGTCTCCCGTGGAGCATCCCTCGAGCCTTCCAGCCTCAACTGCCTACAGTGCAGCTCTAAACGCGGGGTTCGCAGAGGGACTCCTCTCGGCGGTCCCGGAGTTCAAAGCGCGTCTTCCAAAGCCTTCCCCGTACGCGAGAGCAGCTCCCTTGACTCTCTCGGGCCCAGGCGCAAGTCTCGTCCCTGCACAGAGCGCGTCTGTTCCTGCGTTAAGGGAGATCATGCCGACGCGCGTGGACGCTTCGGCAGAACTCCCTCCAGCGCTGCAACGCGCGCACAAGCTGGGGTCTGAGTCTGCACTGCAGCCCCTGAACTCGCCAGCGACGGGTTCAACGGTGACCGCTCAGTCTCCGCCGGAATCCACTGAGCTGCAGGAGCACAGCGCGGCAGACAAGCAGGCGCAGGACGCGCGGAGCTCGTCAGGTGAGACAGGACTGCAGAGACAAGCTGAAGAGACAGCTGGGCAGAAGCGAGAACAGACGGGAAAGACGGGGCCTGCGGAGCCTGCCTCTCAGGTGAACGGGAAGGCAACGCAGACGACAGCTGCAGGGGAGAAGCGCAGCGCGTCGGAAGAATCTGTTCGGGAGGCCTCAGTTGAAAGTGGAGACGACACCGTTGGAGACGCAGTTGAAAACGACGGCCTAGGACACGCTCGCCCCTTCATCCCCGCCACTCTGGCGGTCGCGGTGGAAAACTCCGCGGATGCTTCTGCCGAGATGGGGAAGGAAGGTTCCGAACCGGAGCAAGAAGAGCCCTACGAAAAGCGGCCACCAACGTCAAGTGCTCAGGAGACGCAGGATCGTGCGGATCGAGGGCAGGAACTGGGTTCTCTGAAGACGCACGACGCTCAGGGCGAGCAATTGCTTGAGAACTTCCCAACCTCATCTGCAACGGAGGCAGAGCCCGCGTTGCTTTCAGAGAGTATCGCGGCTTCACGCAGCCAGGAAGAGAGCGAGCCTGCCGCGATGACTCAGACGAAAAGCGACGCCAGCACTGAGGATCTCGACGACTTGGACATTGATTTCGATGCTTCTCGTGCCGGGGTTGAGGAATTCGAGTATGCCACGCCGGAAGATTTTGACTACGACGGCATGGATCTGGACACAGATGCAGAGGCGGACCGCGTGGAGGAGCAAGAACAAGGGACATCTCAATCGGGTGACGAGGACGAGTCGAGTGCTCTGCGTGAATCGCCGAGAACAACCGTCTCCAACGGAAGTTGGATTCCCACAGCCCGGAGTCAAAGAGAAGCTACTCGACGGCGTTCGACGCCGACGCGCGTCCTCACCGCGGAAAAGAAATATGCGCGCAAGCTGCGTCGCTCTTCGGGATCGAATGCAGCCTCAGCTGGAACGGGTTCAGAACCGGAAAGCGCGCAGCGTTCCAGGAACGGAGGCGCAACTCAGCCTGACAGGTCGCCTAAGGGTCGGACCGGCAGTGCGGCGAACGCAGGAAAATCAGCAAGCGGGGCCTCTCCAGAGCCCAGCCGTGTGTCCAGGAAGCATCGGCCACGCAGCGTCGCTGGAAAGTCGACCGCTTCGTGGGTGAACGAGGGCGAAAGCACTCAAAGTGCGGCACTCGCCTCGGACGCTCTTTCCCTTGAACTCAGTGATCTAGATGGCGAAACAGAAGACTCCGATGCACAGGCCTCTTCTACCTCTACGCGCACAAGGCGGCAGATGCCGAGCGACGGTCGCTTACGAAAGCGACTTCGTTTGTCGAAAGGTCGAAAGGGGAAGTTTGTGAGCAGGCAGCCGTCGAGTGAACTTGAACGAGAGGAAGATATAGCCTTCGACTGGGACCTCGGGGGCATGCAGAGAGACTCAGCGGAGAACGCAGGCACCAGTGGAGAGGACGAGTGGTTCGGGGAAGGTTCTGGCGACCCTCTTGATGCCTTTCAGGGCGCTGACAGTTCGGGAGACGACGCCGACGAAGAGGCGGGTGGAGATTTTCTCGGTGGCATTCTTGGGCTGTCCCGGAGGGGAGTCGTCCCCGGCGTCGATCTCGACAGCGTCTCCAGTGAAGTAAGCGGAGCGAGAAACCAGTTGAGTGTGCGTCCAAGACGCCTTCTCGCTGGAGAGCAGACAAGGTGGAAGATGCGGGGGGAAGCTCGGGTCTCTCAGAATGAACTGAAAACGACGAGGCGAGGGCCTCTACTGTTCTGTTTGCGGGTTTGTCAAGTATGGCAGTCGAGTTGTCTCGCAGAGGCACCACTGTGTGTGTGTGGGTTTTTGCTCTCTGACGCTTCAGATGAAAAAGAAACTGGGGAGCGCTCGCACATTCGCGGACTTCGGCAAGGGGCGTGGCGCCACGCTGTTTCGAGCAGGTGAGGTTTAGAGGAGTCTCTCTCGTGTTTCGCGTCTCCCTCCTCGGCGCTTTAGCTTGCAGCTTCACCGCGTTCGTGGCACGCAGTTCCTTTTTCGTTTCCTTTTCCGGTTATGCTTGCCTGTCTGCGGGGGTTCAGCCTGGGTTGTTCCGCTGCGGCCAAAGATGCGCAGCGCCGCAGTTCGGCGCCACAATCTCTTTCCAGTCGCCCTGTCACGGTGGGTCTCGATAGATTTTCCGAGGAAAAGTTGAAGGAGTCAGGACTTGTTGGATACGCTTTCCCCTCTACCATCAGAAACTGAAGGCGGTCGACGCGGATCGGCTCCCGACGTCCAGTGGGACAGCAGGCGCAAGCTGCAGATTCTCGACCAGGCAGATGTCTACAAGCAGGCTCACGACACCATTCCTGCTCTAGGTAACTTACGCCTCGATCGATGTAAAAACAGAGGCCGTAGAGCACCTCTGATGCTGGATAGGACTTCACCTATGAGGAGGGCTGAAGTCTTCGCTAGCTTTCGAAAGACGCGGGGCAGAGTGAGGATAGGCGTGAACCAGGTCTCGTGTTCGACGTTTGGAGGCAGCTGTCGAAATTTCTGAGAAGGGGTTGATCCAGTCTCCGACAGCAGCTTCGCCCACCGTAGGTTGGCAATTTTGTTCATCCGGGTAGCACAGACGCATGTGCATCATCGCGAGAGAGTCAGAAAAAAGATTCTGCCCCGTTCCCTCTGTCCGCTTTCCGATGGTCCTGGCTTCAACGGCACGCAACGCCGAAGCCTCCACGGATGTGTTGTAAATCTCCACCTTGTGTCTTCAGATTTTCTCGGAACGGGCTACGATCTGCTGAAAGGAAACCCACTAGGCGACCCCGAGACGTCCCTCGATCCCGGTGAGACGCATGTCTCTGTTTGCCTAGATATCTTGAGCTTCTGTGGGAACAGGTCTGTGCATGTGAGAGCCGGATCGAAACCCGTGAATCTGTTTTAAGCGCCAGTGCAGCGGCATGCATCCCGTGAGGTCAGGCCTGTTGCCTTTTTCCGCGCAGGTTACAGGAGCCCCGTTCTCCGCTTCGAGTGGACGCACGGGCCGTACGGCGTGACGAACGACTTGAGTCTCCTGCAGCCTGTTGGCGGGTTCGTTCGTCCCTTTGTTTCCTGCCGTCAGTCTGAGGCGGTGAGATCCGTGGCGCACAGGCTGCGAGGCCATAAAGAACTACTCTGGTGTCTTCGTTGTGGTTCCGCCCCTAGACGCACAAGCGGGTTTGGGGAGAAATGGAGATAGGTAGGGTAGTTTGTCCAGGGTGCCTGGACACGAGACGAAAGCTTGGACAGTGGCGAGCCGTCAAGCCTCGTGTGGCGCAGACACGGGTGCATGCCAGAAAGGCTGTGCTCTTCTCTGTGGTCCTTTGTAGGTTGATGAAGTTTCCTCAATGTCCGACTACCAAACAGAGCTGTCGGTGGACGCCACCGCGGGAGGAGGCTCGTGGTTTGCTTCTTTTTCCGCGTCTACCGGCTACAGAGAAATGGCGAAGGAAGTCGCGACGAAAAAGGAGAGAAGCTACTTTATGAAGACGTACTGCTTCCGCTACGAAGCGGGGCTGTCGGACTCTCCCGCTATTGCGTGGTAAGGAACTACGAGCAGCTCCTTGTGTCCTGCGTCCTCAAATCACCCTGTAACGCACAGGTCGCAGGGGTCTCCTGTGGAAGCCCAGTGAGTCGCGGGAAGATGCTTTTCCAGTGCACCCGACCGTGGCGAAACCAAGCTGGGCGCAGCGCCGGCGGTCCCGCGGGGGCGCGGGGTTGGTCCGTACGGGGGAGTGTGCGTAACTTGCGAGGATCGGTGCGTCAAGTGAGGAAGAAAGATCCCTTTCCGCGCTTCCGCATGTGCGCCGGAGTCGAGTGTCGCGCGGTCAAGAGTAACCCGATCTGGGGTATCTTTGTTCTTCCTGCCTTGTTCTGCGCGGTGAAGGAACACGACCTATGGGTTCGAGCGCGCTCTCACGGATTTGCCCACTGAGTTCCACGGCCTGGATCCAAGCAGCACATGCCAGCCTTTTATCTACAAAATGACGCCGGAGAGTCCCGACTGCCGGCAGATGGGAGTTCCGCAGTGGATGGAACTCTTCCGCCAATTCGGGACGCATGTGACGACAAACCTGAAACTCGGTGAGAAAAGGAGAAATGTGTCTGTCCAGGTTTTCTGCGGGCTAGCCTCACGTCCTCTCTTCTCCTCCGGAGGGCTGAAGAACAGCTGTCTGCACCACACCCCAGATGACGCGGGATCCGACGTGCTTCCCGTGTCGAGGCTAGCAACGTAGCAGCTGGGCCCCGGATAGGTTTGCGGTTAATTGTGTCAACTGGAAGCCTTCAAGGACGAAAGTGGGTACCTCGCGTCGCGTCTCTCGGGCGTCCCTAAGAAAGGCCTGTGGACGGTGCATCTGACTCACGAAAGCGTGAAGGCGCCTGACTCGCCGCTTCCGGCGGAGTTGTGTGAGCCTCTTTTTCGCTTCGCCGCAATGTCCGAAAACTGGTGTCGAGCTTTGCATTTTGCAGGAGGGAAGATGGTGCATGAGGTCAAGGTGAAATCCTCTGACGTAGATTCCCTGGAGGATTCAGGTGTGTCAGTCGCTGCCCAAGTGTCTGCATCCTTTTACTTTTTCTCGGCGAGTGCGAAAACGAGTACCAACAAGTCCAACAGCTCTCGAAATAGCACGAGCGACTTCAAAAAGAATGTCACCACACGCGTGGTCGGTGGACGGCCTCCCAAGGACCCCAGTGATCCTTCCTCGATCGTTCTTTGGTCCAAAACGGTGGAAGATCTTCCCATGCCGGTAAGTGCACAGCTACGATCTGCGAAGGAACAGACATGGTTGGACCGAGGAAACAGTTGGAGTCTTCCGCGTGGGAATCTCTTTCAACGAGGCTGGCCTTGGAAATGCGGGAGAAGGCCGGCAATCTGAGAAACAGGCTGCTGCCTACGGTTGAAAGGCAAATCCATATGGCAGCGGTCTGTGGCTGTTCTGCCCTGGTTGCTTATACAGATCCAGATACAGATGCAACCGTTGGAGAATTTCATGCCTCCTCAGTTTCGAAAAGCCTACCGGAAGGCAGCAATTTACTACGGTCGGGTCTTTGGGATGAGCGAGGCCGAGTTTGACTCGCTGGCGAATTCTACTGCGAAATCCGTCGCAGACAAAGTAAGGCTGATACCAAACCGAGGTACCTCGAAGAATAGTCCTTGTCCCCCCTGTTCACAGACAGAGCCCCGCGTCAGGTTCTGTGGAGATTCCCAGAGTCGAAAAGCACTCTCTAATAGGCAAATAGGCATTCTTTGAGTTCTGGAACCAGGCCTAAACGAGAGACACGATCGGGACGGAGGTCAGTAGTATCTTCGGTGCCATAGTTGATGCGAGTCGAACCTATCGACAGGCCATGACGCTTCCGCGAACGAGTGCCTACCTGGGATTGGGCGGCCATGCAAACTTCCCTTGTTTTGCACCTGCTTGATATGTCGCGTCTTTCTCGGGTGCGCAACCGAACGTCCAGCACATCACTCGCCTGTGGTTCACATCTGCACAGTGTGCCTCCGTCGTTTCCATTGGGGCCTCTGGAGAGACTGCATGTCTTTTTGCCGTGTTTTCAGCTACGCGAGGGGCATTCGGTCGTCTGGGGCGGTGACGCACCGGGCTATTTGCGGTGTCCCGGAAAAGAAGTGATCATCGGAGGGTTTTCGCTTATCTTCAACTTCAGAGACACGACAGCCGTCCCGGATGACTACCATATGGAGGCATGCAGACCTGGACTGTAAGACAACAATAACAGAAGTACTGGGCGATGAGAGCAGCGGTAGTTCTGTCTGTTCAAGCTAGCCACAGATTTTGTGCGTCCGAGGCATCGGTGCTCATGTGTGGAGTAGCTAGTGCCCGTGTGTTCTTTCAGGCCGGTATGCGAACGTTCCTCGTCGACAGGGAACACCGCGGACGATTCGCGCATCTGGGCCGTCTGTGGCCCCAGTGCTATGCTCTCCCTTCAACAGGTCGTCGTTGAGGGCCTCGTCAACAACGAAGATCCCGATGTAAGTGAATGAAAAGTGCTCTGGAGCTGTGTGCCAGGAGCGTATTTTGGGTCTCAACTTCTACCAGTCACGTCCCCTCAAAATGGTTCGAGGAGCAACATCTTGCGCATGTCCGTGGCCCTACCTTGACGAGGTGGGACAGGAGGTTAATGTTGAATGGCAACGCGTCATCTCAGAACACCCTTCGCCAAGTCATGTGTTAGTAAGGAGTGCTCGCTGGCTTGGAGTTTTGCTGCCGTTCTGCAGGACACATTGGAAGCGCGGTGTCCAGATGGAACCGAAATTGCGTGGGGTCTGAAGCTTGCTGTCGGCTACGGACCCGGAGGCGCTGCTCACTCCTTCATCGGCCATTGCAAACCAGGTACGGTAGTGAGTCTGAAAGAAGTACATCTATCTCCAGGGACGCGCGTATAGCTCTGCAGTGGGTAGCATGAAAAGCCCGAGTCCACAGCATCGGTTGTTGTCGGTTGAACAGGTGCCGTGTTTCTTGCCAGCATAGAAGGGCCGTAACACCGTCTCTGCGGATTAGGCTCCGGTCTCGCTTCATGGTTGACTAACCCTAGGGGCAGCCCATTAGAATTTTGACCAGGCGAACGGAAAGACACTGGTGACGGCCAACGCTATTCCATGGTGCATATGGCAGCAATACTCTTAGAGGGCGTTTCCGTCCGATTCCGGGTTCCTCGCAATGTGCCATGGAACTTATTCCATGAGAGAGGACGTCATTGTTGAGCTGTTCCCGAGTCATAACAGACAGGATCCAGTTAAATAATTCGTCGTCAAGGCACTCGTCTTTCAATCCTAGTGCCACGTGGATCAAGGCCAGTCCACGATAATGAAAAGTGACCTCAAATGTGTCTTCCATGGGCTCCACTTTCCCCAGTGTTGGCCCTTAAGCACATGTCCTGCCATCTACAGTCGTCAAGTATTTATGGGTTCCTCCATAGTGGATCGTTGAGATGACTGTTTGCAGTAGGTATACCAGCTCTGTAAGCGGCGGGTCAGTCCCCTCGCACCTCAACTCCACATATCTATCTTGTGGAGCCAGATATGTGTATAATATTTGATTGATTCCATACTCTGTGTCGCTGAATGCTGTCTTTAAATAACGTGACACGCGTCCTTGCATGTCCCTTCGTCTCGCGTTTGTCTCTCCCGTAAGTCGGGTTAGCTCTTTTGTAGTCTCCAGGAAAACCGTGATCACTCAGCGGCGAACAACGCGTCTTCCGTGCGGTGTGTCCTTCCGTTTCAGACAATCGGTTCGTGGTAATGCATTAGCAGCCCTTCTTTTTTCGGTGTCTGCACAGGGGAAACGTCTTGCAGAATGGCTCCTCGGCCGGAAAGCAGCAGGCACCACGCGCGGCGATTTGTCTACGCCGCCTGTGTGGAAGCTGGCTACCCTGGTCTTCGGGATATTCGAGGCGTCAGCAGCGTGGGTAGCATCGGCGACGCGCAGAAGGATCTCCCTAACGCCGATGGAGAGGTCGTCCTCGACTGCGGGGACGAGAGCACACTTTTGCTTGGTGAGAGAAACGGGGAAGTGAGAGAAAAGCGGTGCAATGCATGCACGGATAGGCTGTCGTAGCAACTGCGACGAAAGGATGCATCCGTCTATTAAAGATTTCGCAGACCTGGGTCTTCCGTACAACAGGGACCAAGTTTTTCACTCCACGGCACCGGCTGCCTGCCCCTGCTCAGTAGCGTGTGGAGCTATGGCTGCTGCGGCATTGCATAGCTTACTTTACTTTCTATAAGGACTGTCCGAGTGAACAGTTTTCCCCGACTTTTTAATGTTTACAAAGCTGGTCTAGGTGTGCGTGTGGGCAAACGGCAATGCAGTCCGAGTTATGCGTGTTGATCTGCATTCGTGTGCAGGGTGGACCCTAGAGAATCACATGCGGGAGGAGGATGTTCGCCTGAAATTCTTAACTTGTCCTCCCGGACAGCAAACCTGTGCGATGAAAGGAGCTGGCGTAGACAAGGCATCCCCTGGGGGCGAGGAGCAGAAGTTGAGGGACACCCATGCACTTTTAGGGTTTGGGCTATGCGTGCCGGCATCGAAGTACAACGCGCATCCACAAGAACGAAGTGCTCCTATAAAGCCCCAATGATGGATCAGTTCGAGGCCTTGATCGGTGTCACGTTCATTGAAAGTTGCCACTGTTTCTGTTCGCGCAAAAAGTGCAAGCTAGCCAGAATACTCCGTAAGCATGAAAGACGTAGATTGCTGTAAGATAAGGATAAAATCTGAGGGCCTTCCGCCTGCTTCTTTCTCTATATCGGAGAAACAGCGCAGTGTCGACGTGAAGGAGGGGCTTGTCCCTAATATCGTTTCAATCGTTTTTCCTCAGTTCTCTTCTCTGTGTCAGACACAGTGCAGGGTTTATTCCAACTGGCAAAACAAAACGCGAATGGAACATAGAGACTGTTATTAGTAGCGCCCATGTCCGTTCCAGTTGTCTATCAGGGCGTTTCTGAGCTCCAGATTTGCCTCTTTAGCTCTTGAGGCAGAGTGGCATAAGCTTCTCTTTTTCGGACATCAGTTAAAGGAATCAGGTTGCATCGAGAGCTGTTGTGAGGCCAGTCTTACTGCGGAAAAGAAATTTGATTCTGGTCGTTCATCGCTGTATGGAGAGGATTCATGTGGAGGAACGGTGCAGAGGAAGAGCACCATGAATGTCTGTGTGTGTCACACATGTCTACGCTGTGGTTTGGCGCCGATGTGTAATGAAGTGCTCGAAAATGAAGCAATCAGACAAGAAAAGCAAGGATGGGGAACAGTCGGAGGTTCGCAGCAACGTGAGCTGTTGAGCAGACAAGGGAGAGTTCGCGCTTTTTTGTCATCTTGTGCACCTCTGATGCGGCTGTATCATGTTACTGTGTGTCACCAGTAAGCCGTGGCACTGCTCGTTTTTCAAGCGGAAGAAACGGCGCTTGGTAACTAGCAGGGAAATATATTTGTCCTGGGCCACTGACTGACTTTTTTGAGTTGTCTCGCTCTCTTGTTGCATTGCTTCACAAATGTCTATCCTTAAAAGAAGTGGCCCGGCATCGCATGTTGAACGGCGAACCCTAGCGGAACGACTACCACTTTCGGGGCAACTGTAAAAGTCATGGCCTGTAGGTGGTGCTGTCGTTACCGCCGTCGTGTGATGTGGGAACGTGATCGTTTTTGTCAGTAAAAACTGCATGCCCTTGCAGGCAAAAAATTTTTGCCTTTTCAAAGAGGACAAGTCAGAAGTTTACAGGTGGCGGTTAGTGTCGCCAGGTGATGGCAGCCATTCGTGAGGTTGTTCGGCAAAGGCGTGCTGATCCTCAGTCTTCCAGATTTTGAATGCTACTCTCTTAGGTCACTCTATTCCTGCAAAATCATGTGACAGGAGGTGAACAGCTTTCAGCCGGGCGGCGAATAACCCTGTAGGGGTGTGTTCTGTACCACGCCTGCTGAGCTTTGCCGCTAAAGTCCACCATCTCATGCTTCGAAAGTAGAGTGCGATGGGCTAGGAATGGAGACTGTGGGATGCCAGCCTTTTTGCACTGGGTCGGCAATTATTCCCGTAACAATCGTTCAAAATATTCACAAATGGGCCGTCTGCTGCTCCACTGCACAGTCACACGCCGGCGGTAATGCTGGCCATTCTTTAAGAGAACTGCATCACCATCATAGGGGTCGCTACAAGTTGGCTTAACGCATAAACATTCTCCTGGTGTTTCACCACCATAGAGTGTTTACGCGAAGTGGAGCAGCGGTCGCCTCTATAGAGTACACTTTCAGGGGCCGCTTGAATCTCCAAGGCGGTCAGTTTCTGTTTCGCTGTGAACCTTTGTTCGTGTGTCTGAACAATCATTAGGCAGTTTTGTTGCGAAGGTAACTGCATTATCATCGATGGACACTTATGTTGCTTCACGGCATAGCATAGTACGACCTGGAGCCTCCTAACTGATTAGTGGTAAATGAATCTGCTTACGTCTTACCAGGTTGGGTTTGGCACGGGTGGGCAGTTTCTTCTACGAAGTGCGATCAGGGAAGTTGGGGTCATCATAAAGGCAGTGCCTCTGAAGCGTGGCAGAGCGATTTTGGAAAGACGTTCAGAAATGAGCAAATGCTTGTCCAGCGTTATTTTGTTCAACATCCACCATGCTAGAGCAAGTCGCGTATGTCTTCTTCGTGAAATACTGTGCAAGTCCAACATATTGGCGTCCAACAGTGGAGCTCCGCAGTACAGTGTTGGGTTCCACAATCTCCTTTTATGTGAGCAATGCATTATTTGAAGAAGAGTTGCTTGTTCTACGGCTTTCGATCACGGGACGCAACAAGTGAGCTCCACAGTTTCCACCATCGCTCCTGTGAGTAAATTTCCTGTTGCTGAGAGGCTTGGATGTGCACAACTTTGTCAGTGAGCGTATAGCCCTGCTACTTATATAGAGTTCACATGCAGTGTCAAACAGCCATCAAGAGTGCAGGAGGAACGCGCCAGAGCCGTAGACGGAGACAAACTTACAACGTCAACGAGAATGCAACAGTCTCTGATGTCCGTTGCTCGTCCCATAATGTAGTACTACAGTCGATAGATCTATTCAGGAGGAAGAACAGGCAAGCGAATCTTTCACTTATTGTCCCAAAGGACAAACATTCCCCCTGCATGAAGGAGTACACTATCCTTCTCTTCGCCCTTTGGGCACCCTGGAACCAAAACCCCCACGACACTGGTCTTTTTCGGATACTTCGTACTTGAGCAGTCCAGATCAATCCGGCACAAAATCACTGGATTGGGAACAGTACCGTTCAGATTCACATGTACAAAATGAGGCAGCAAACACAGGGGCTCGCCAAAAGTGCACACAATCCGTATGTTTGGGTGACAGCGCTCTAATAAACAAGAGGCTCGGTTGGCCACTCAAGGGATGAGAGCCGTTACTAGACAGCATGAAGGCACAAGTGGTGCAGCATGTCAATGAAGGGCGCTGATATTGCCCCCCTTTATGAGATTCAACCTAGCGGCTTCGGCTTTTTAGTTGCAGTGGCCTTTGTACTCCAACACGGAAGCTCAGTCCTCTCGTACGTCAGTTTATAGGACCATGACAGTGCTTCGGCAGGATGGAAAGGCATCAGTCCTTGACGTTAATCCCAGTCTCGACAATCGCGGGTTTGTGGACAAAAGCACACCATCTTCTTTAATAGAATTTGGGTCATGTTTGCTTGAAGATACGAAAGGGCACGAGGTCCTGTTGCGTCGCCTGTTGTCCGTTGCGTTTTCTTCTTCCGTAAGCTGTATGGATCGTCGGCCACTGCACTTCATGGGAGCAAGTTTTCTAACAAGGAAGAAAAGATGTTGCTTGCTCCTGCTGCTCCTGGGTGTTATCACACCTGATTTCGGCTTTGTTCTTGCTGGTGTCATGTAAACAAGGTAAGCACGCCCATATAGCAACTCTCTGCTACAAGAATGAAGGGACTGGGGGAATGGCCAGGGTGATTCGGGGAGGGGGGGGGGGGCAGGCGGCATTGGCTCAAGCGGAGAAGTAACCAGTGAGGAGTCATAAGCCTTTTGGGTTGTATGATGGTACTGTATTGTCTATTCACAGTGACTCATGCCATGTTATGGAGTTCTGAGCGCGGTTTGGGCATGAGAACGTAGTGATCCTCGTCGCTTCAAATTGCCCCGCCTGCGAAGCAAGCAAACCCAAACGCGACGCTGATCAGCAGGCTCGCCCTGACCCTATTCCTCTGAAGCGCACCGGCCGCGCTGCCGCGGAAAGGAGCGATGGACCCACAACTAGAGGAACTCGGTGAGACACAGAATAAACCTAGGAGTCTGTCGGCGATGGTCTTGTCGGCGTTTGATTCTGCCTGAACAGCTATTTCCTCGAATCCGTGTCAAATAATCTCTGTACCAGCAAATATTTTGAGCCTACATGTTCATTGTGTCGTGAAGTTATTGGGACGTTACGCGCTAGTCAGTTCATAGGTTTTCCGCCGGTAGGTCACCGAGACTGCATTTGGTTTATATAGCCTAACACAGTAGGGAAGCCTTGGCGAGTTCGTTCAGACGCGAAACCCAGTGTGCATGTAGTGGGACAAACTTCTGCAGACTCCAACGGATCAGGAAGGTGTGTCGGTCTCCAGCGCAGCTGCCACGAACGGCGTCCTGTTCTCTGTTGCAGCGTCCTTAGTCACGCCATCTGCAGCGGATGCGGAACGGGTAGGGTATTGATCAGGTCGCGACCGCCGTTAGTTTCCCAAGAAAGAATGAAGTAGCTGGGGACTCCTTCGTCGGTAGAAAACACCACTCGTTTAAAAGGTGAAAACACTCATACTCAAGAGGGCCATGATGCTAACGCTGTCAATCCTCTTCAGTGACGCCTGGGAACTCGGCGTTGTGGTTGGCTCCAGAGCTCTCCCATGGGAGTGGTTTCTCGACGGCACGGTGATCAGTATGCGACAGGCTTCTGTCCGCAGATTCGAATTCGGTGCACAAAGATAACATAGCTTATTTTGTTCCTCTGGCAGTCGCTCAACAGAAAATAGGTAGGTGCTCCCAGTGCTCCTCACTTGTGGCACCCTAATGAGCTCCGCACCCTTCACAAGGCGATCTAGCGAGACTGAGGTGCTGCAGGCTCCGTCCCGATTGTCGTATACTTCTGTCTCTTCAGATGGAAAATGGGTCAGACCCGCCGCACACCTGACGTAAAAAGAACTATATGCTGGCGTACGAATGTGTAGGGAAGCATCTGGCCCCGGATAGCAGACGTGAATGTTTGGTGGCTCCAATGGTTTCGCAGAACTGTAACGTCGAGGTATCTTTATGTGTACCTTGCACGAGCCGCTTCTGTCGGGGGCCATGCACTTGAAATACACGTCTTTTGATTCTCTTGCGGGTAAGTCGTCTACTCGGAACGTATACAGATTGTGACCGCCTGCAGATTCGCTCAAGGATCCATTCACAATATCACCAAGAGGTGCAGGCGTCACACAAGCCCGGCTAGGGTATGCTTTCCCCGAGGCGACTGGAGGATACAGCTCGAAAAATGCCGGCCCGCACTTGAATTGTGCAGTTTTCGTCTGTGGCGAGACAGGGGCTATTATTGTCGAACCATTGTCCGAGCAAACGGGGACTCCTCGGTACTGAACTACATTTTGGTTTGCTGTTGGATCTGGAGGAACATTAATCGCAATCTTACAGCTTTCGCCCCGCCCTGGAGACATACACCGATAATATAGCGTTCTTGGGCGGTCCACCGGTAGACTCTTTAGTGCCAAAGTATAAAAACTGCCACCAGACGGTGACATGAGCAAATATCCAGAGACCTGAGTCCGGAGAGGCATGGGCTTGGAGCACGATCGAGTCGTGTAAAGGTTACCGGACAGAAAGGGAGGGTCAAGCAAAAACATTCCTCCTCCGCATCCGAACTGTGCTCGTTTTGTCCTGCTCGACACGTCAACTCTAATTGTCGTTCCACTCTCAGTGCAGACACCAGTACTGGATGGGAGGTGCGCCCTAGGACTCTGAGGATCAGGCGCACTGGGTGGGACATGAACGATGACTTTGCACGCAGCTGAGCTGCCAGGATCTACACATTTGTAATACACAGTTTTGTGTTCCTCAGCCGGCAGTTGTTTCAAGGTCAGAATGTATAGGTTTTGAGGTTGATTGTATGCACAAGCCATTGTTGGCACCTGTGCAGCAAGAGGTGCAGCTGCCCTACACGACCGGGTTGTATAAGCAAGCTCCTCAGAAACGGGTGGATCGAGGAGTGGCAGTTCTGTTCCACACCTAAAATAACCTCTTCTTGTCCTCGATGAAACATGCACCGAAACAGAAGTCCCGCTTTCGGAGCAAGTCGGGATAGCTTTACCGGCCTGATGAAGTTGTGCAGTGGGTTGGTTGGATTTTTTCGAACTCTGACTGGTGGGTCGATTGATACCGACCATGACCTTACACGTGGGTCCATCTGTACCCAGAGGGGCACACTGGTAATATGCTGCTTCTGGTGCTTCTGCCGTTGGCCATTCTTTGAGTTTCAAAATATAAGATGGGCCGCCATCACGTCCAGCGGCCACTAACGACGCACCGGGAAGCTGACTTTCGAGCGAAACAGTAGTGTTACACTCCCTGCTACTGAATACATGCTGCGACTCAACAGAGGGTTCCAGTCGAGGCACCCCGAAGCCACATCTAAACTCGGCGGTTCGAGTTGCAGCCGATATGGGTACAAAAATCGTTGTTCCTCCACGATGGCAGGTGGCAGTATCGTAGGAACAAGCACAGCGCAGTACGGGTCTAACGACACATGCTGCCAGCACATGAGCGGCTAAGAACCGAATAAAAAGCCGAAGGACACCTCGCAGACGCTTCATGTTATCATAACACTACAAATTATCCGCGTCATGTTATCATAACACTACAAATTATCCGCGTCAGCCCGAGTCATGTTCTAACCTGTACAGGTGGCCTACAAAGTGCGACCACTCCGGCGATTAACGCGTGCGGACTCTAAGCTATTGGTGTGGAGCACCTCTCGCAATTCTTTAGTTTTGGCAACAGTCAGGATGCAACTGTATCAGGACAGTGCCACTTGGTGTACCACAAGTTCGTCGGTTATATCTTTCATCCAATTCTTCTTCAGTATGGGTGCTATGCAAACACACGCTCTGGTGCATGCAGTCCTCGTTCACAGTCTGCACAGGTTCGACCGCCACACTGCATGCTGTACCCTACGGCTTTTCAGCGTCTCACCTGACGTGACTTTTTTAGTATGAGCAGAGAAAAGCATCTGGGTGAACGATGACTGAAACGTTGGTTCTGAGTCGCTCCTTACATTTGAGAACATCAGCTTAGCAGGGTGGTAAGGCTCCAGTCGGATGTACTGCCCAAATGGCACGGTTCAAATCACCAATGATCCCCAGTAGTTCCTCTTACCGCGTCGACACCCTGTACCCGTGGCAAGGGGTGACAAGCTGGCTCATTTGCTGGGTGGCCTGTTACCAGAGGCATGACAATCAACAGAATGATTATGCTCCGAGTACCATAGACCTAAGTGGGCGGAATACCCCGCCTCTACTGCACAAGTACGACTGTCCGTTAGTAAAACCCATGCTCTCAGAACTTGAACGAGAAAAAGAGAATCCCAGGCCGTTCGTTGCAACTTTCCCCTCGGCAGCGAGCGGAAGACTTCGAATTCGTTTAGAGGAAGACAGCAGCAATTGCACGAAGCCATCCTTTCATAGCTCCTCCTATGTAGTAAGACAGCTGCTGGAGCAGACTCGTGTGATATCCACCACGTGCCGAAGGCGTGGACATTTCCGGGCAACATGGCGTGTCCAAAGCAGTATTCTGCTTGCTTGTCTAGCTGCCATTTACGTCTCGTTCCAACTATCGAAGGCATTGGTGATTTCAATATCGTGCCGTATGCCTATAGTACGCCTCCATAATCAGCGCAGTAGTACGCGTTATTGGCAGATGACTGACTTACAGATGTGCTTGTGAAAATAAGATGCGCTTGTGAAAATAACTTTCACTATAGAGCGGACGGAACATCAAAATTGACATTTGATCCGCCAAGTCCACAGATCGTTGAAAAACAGCAAGTTCAACTTATGCAGACAAGGCTCGTTGCACTATGAAAAAAAAAATTCACACTCCAATGGAACTGGCAATGCGAATGCTTGTGGCGCTCACAGACAGTCCAACATACGCTGTAGCGCTGAGGAATTTGGTCCAGTCAACGGCTATTGGGCTCATGGAAGAAACGTGCATTCTGAAAGATAGTTACTGAGACCATGTTCATACCCACTTGGGGACGAAGTCAGCCGACATATATTTTGTCATAATTGTAGACAATGGCAATGCTCGAAGTGGGGCTGATTTTGGGGTTAGAACTAGCAGCATGCACTGCTCACCGTTATTGCGTAGGACAAGCTCTCAGTGCCAGCGCGGTCGAACTGTAGGTTTTTCTCTTTAATGAGCCGCTGTCACTATTCCACCCCGTCGTTGCGCGCCTGCTGAGCCTCTGTAGTGCTTTACGCGATGTCGTACACGAATGTTCTGTCGTGAGACCATTTCCCAAGGAAACAACTGCGAAATGGAGTGTAAAAGGAGTTTTCCAGCCGGTGCTGAACGGAACAGCTACCCAGCAGGTTCGCGATACGCCCAGAAAAACTGAGGTACGACCCTTGGCGTGATGCCACGTAAGCAAGGTGACGTATTTCACCCGGATGCAAACCCTAGCTGTCCCTACCAGCTAAGCCCGCAATGGTACAGCGATGAGTCGCTGAGCAAAAGATTCTGCCTCATGAACGTTCCAGGAAGATATCGATGGTGACGTCGCTCCCTTCAGAAACAACCTTGAGATAATGTAAGCAGGCAGTCCGCTGAAATCAGCCGGACGTCCACCCCTCATGCGACAAGCTGTACACTCCGGCTCCGGGGAAGCGCCACAAACACTCCATCGGCTTGTTTGTTTAGCGTGCCCGAGCAACCTAGAATACCTTCTATATCGACATTTAACGAACAGAAGAAGCAGCATTAGACGCAAGCTGCGCGCCCTACAGCACACGTGTCACTACGCAGACGCAGCTAATCCACTGCGGCAGCATCCGCGTTGATCCACCAATACCTGGAGAAAAGAAAAATATAATTAGCAATGCAGTTTAAGACACACTGCGCCGGCACTGGCAGGACTACCTGGAAAATCACCCCCCTAAAACGTTTATAAAAAGGAGCACAGCTACGAGCACCAGCCCATCAACACGTTCTCGAGTTCTTTATCGTTTGGGCCAGGCGGCTTGCCGCCGGCGACAGAAGAGAACGATTTGAGAAGAGAATTCGAAGTCGACTGGTGCGAAACGCACGTACTCCCCCTGCTGCCAGTGCTACCGTTGAAGTAGTGGGAGATGCCGAATTCGTCGCCGTGGTATTCCAAAAACGACTTGGGGGGAAATGAATCATCATCATCATCATCATCGAGTGTGGTTTCCTCCTGTGTATCAGACAAACATCGGCCAAACTGCATCCGGCGAGCGCCCGAAGAGGAGTCGCCCGACATATATCCAGCAGCGGCATGAAAACTTCGAGGTCCTGTCCAGTCGCTCGACGTCGTTGAGCTAACACTGCGGCCCGGATGAAGTGCTGGCGCTACATGCCTATTGGCAAAAATGCAGTCATCCTTTTCCTCGTCACTAGCGTCGTCACTTTCATCTCCACTGTCTGGGACAAACACGATCGAAGGGTCCGACTTGGACGCAAACATAGGCGTGTCTGGGCCGCCAGGTTGCGCGTCACGTGGATAGGTGTGCACAACCATTTTCCCAAAATGTACAGACTTCACTCTGGTTAACGGTGGACTCGACGCGGCGGTCGTAACGGCCGCGCCCGGGAATGAACTATGAGCAGCTGCGGTGGCTCCTCGCCGTTTTCGGCCCCGCTGCCTCTTCAGCAGCCGCCTGTACATTTCTCTGAAAGACAGCCGGCTGGATGGCCGCGCCGGTGGGGAGTCCTGTCGAGAGCGTTCAGGAGCGGAACGGTTCGAGCTGACGCGACGGGGATCTGCCTCAGACGTGTTGCTCGCGAGGCTCTCCGCTGCCACAGCGCCTTCCCGTATTCTCCGTCCTCCATTGCTGTCTGCTGCTCTCTCAAGGGGCCCTCCCGCGGATGGTGACGAATCTAGGCTGCTGCCTCGCTTACTGAACAGGAAGTTGAAGCGACTGGACATATTACTTCGCTTCCATGTGAATCCATGCGAGGCCTGTCCCTCGCGGGAAAGTGTCATTCTCAGCAAGAAGCGAGGCTCGCTAGGTACAGTAACTCAGTCGGGGACAGCTAAATGGACCCGCTTTTTCACTCCATTCCGGACACCTTCGATCCAGCACAACTGAGAACGAACCCCTGTTCCACTCTGATCTCTTCCATGAGGTACAGGGACACCTGTAGTGGATGAAGTCAAAGGAAAGCACGTTCAAGGATAGCCTACGCGCGAACAAAATTCAATTTGCCTACAGCCGAACTTGTCTTGGGTAGGCATGATGTAAGCCGACTTGGGGTTCTGCTAGTGTACACTGTTTAGCAGTCGTAGCCTATGTGGGGGTGCTGTGTAAGGGAAGAGCCAAAACAACAGCGTCAACACCTTTAAATGAACACGAGGCCACAAATTCAAACAAGCTCGATGAGACTGGCGAGGGGGATCCAAGGAAAGACCGGAAAAGAACCATCGCGATCAACGCACACGCTGATTCACAGACGGCACCAATGGAGCGACACTGATGTCACGCAATTTGGCGTCCCGTACGAGGCATCAATGTTGTAAACGGAAAACCAGCGAAAAAAACTGCAGCTTCCAGTAGCCCTAGCCGACATGAGCGCATGCGGCCAAAAGCGCCAGCGTTCCCCCCCGCTGAAGACGGCCAGAGGGACGTTTCCACAGAACCCTTCGTAGGTCCCCGAGCCTACAACACAGACTGGAGACTCTCCAGGTGGAGAGCCGAAGCGGGGAGCAAATTTAAGGGCCCTGTAAAAGTGTCCTAGATTTGCTCTTTGCTTTTGGCTGGCGAGGCGTTCCGCTCTTAGCGAGGAAAGCTTCTTCAAAAGCCAACGAAAAATGAGGAAAGCCGTGCTGCTGAGCGTTACCCTGTGTAGTCGGACGACCTACAGACGCGCCCTGGGTTTCGCGGCTCGTAGAAGCCGAGGGCGCGCACAATGAACGGTGGTAAGCGCACCCAAACTTGTGTAGGGTGGGAAAGACGCTGAACCCCGTTTGCGGCGAGTTCCGTTTGTAGGCCGCGCATGAAGCCGATATGCCTGAGCCGTCACAGGCCGCGGGCAAGACAGTCGCGGTTGCTCGGCCAGGTTCATCCGAACACAACTTGCAGTGACCCAGAAATCTTCCGCAGGTTGCGCGTGACAGGAGCGGCCTGCAGCGGCTTCTGGCAGGCCGTCGGGCCGTGGATTGGAAGATCAGGAAAGCTCGATCAGCACGCAGCGGGGAAAGTTCACTGCGAGCCGGTCAGGCCGCGCGAGAGAGAGGTTGCGGGACACGCGCGTGAGGCCGGTGGAAGGTGAGAGTGCGAGAGGTCCGCTCGTTGACTCTTCCTAAATTGTTTTGGAGCCACCTCGTCTGCGTGCGACTTTGCCTTTCCAGCAAAACGGCTCTGTTTGCTGCCAGAAAGCTTTATTTCTGATTGCTTTCCTGTTGCTAGGTGTTGATATTTGCTGTTGGTTTCGGGTTCTCTGTTCGTTTGTTTGCGTACACGACGTGGAAGACGTTTTTGTACACACAAGACGTCGGGCGTATTTTTCCCTTCAAAACCCACTGTCTTGTGCCGTGCTCTGCGGTGCTTGTGTTGGGCAAACCCGTCCGCGCACATCGCAGGAAATCCGCGCAACCAAACGCGGCTGTTTGTCTTTTTCTGCTGTGGTGCAGGCAGCAACTGTCGCACTTATTCTTTTAATGTCCCGTGTACCTAGTCACACTGTTTTAGAGGGACTCCAGCAAAAATTTCTACAGTAGACGGCAGCCGCAACGTACACCGTCAGGCATCAAGATCGGCTTTCCTAGTCGGAACGTACTAGGAAGTCAGTTCCTTGTCAATTTCTACTGGGGCCGTGCGTTTTTGTCGTTCGTACTCCAGATTAAACTGTCGCCGGGTGTCTTTCCGCCCACTGCGGCCGCAGCCCCATCTCGACTTTTTACGTGAGCTCGGCCCACACACACGGTACGAGCTGAACTCGTGTCCTGGAAGCTTCCAACGTGATTTGCCTCCTCAACATTTGTAAAAATGTGGTACTCGACGCGCCAAGAGGGTTTCGATGATCCCCGCCCGTCCCTCCGCGGGCCGTGTGTGGATCTGCCTGGATTCCTGTGCTGCGGCGCAAGTGGCAACTCGTACTTCCTTCGGGGCGGGTCTCTCCTCCAAGTCCTATCGCTTTCTGGTTTGTTCGTCTCTTACTGGACCTTCGGAGGATCCGGCCTCTTCGGCTATGAACTCGAAGGCCTCAGCGAGGTAAGCAGAAACTGGTCCAGCGGGGCAGCTGCGTTTCGCTGACGTCTCAATCTGACACAGAGGCAAACGGAAACGGCCCGCCGTGTTCCGGGCTTTCTGCGGAAGCTTCCACGTGTCGGAGTTCACGTGGGGCCGTGTCGTATCAACAACGCGTCCTGATCGAATCTTGTGTGACCTGTCTGTCTTTTTTTGTACAGGAGGCGCGAGCGTCGCACTCCTTCCAGATCGCGATGGCTGTATGGTCGGGCCTCTACATGATTGGTGCTGCGTACCTCGTCTGCTTCCAGGCCATTCTTGCTGATGATGCGTGGTAAGACTACAGCGTGGTTTCGAACACTACCTGCAGTTCCTCCGGTTCGAAGGGAGCGGGGCAAGGGACAGGAGTGGACTGCCGCCCCAGACACTGCGGCCTCCCCCCGCGGCATGTACAAAGACTCTGTCTTCACTCGGATAAGTGGACCTGTTTGTGCTCCACGGGATTCAGTGTGTTTAGTTCTGCGGTAGGATCATGCGTTTGTGTTGTGTTGTGCCTTTTGAACATGCAGCTGGGCTCGTGGGTACCGTGCAGGGAGCAAAATCCTGCGCCTGGCGACCTTCCTGGATCTTCTGAGCAGCATCATGCAGTTCATTTTCTATTTGTACATCGCCAAGTTCTACAGCGCCAAGTGGTATGCTCACTTCCAGGAAGGCGGCTCCGAGCGCATTTTCTTTTCGTACATTCGCTGCATGCATTCGGTGGCCCTCCTCCTGTACGCGTGCGCGTACTACCTGCTTGAAGTTTACCATGACGAAGGCGCTGGCGACCTCCACGCCTACATCAACGCCTCCCTCTTCGCGCTCGCGGGAACCGTTGGTGAGTCTGCTGCGCCGCAAGAGATCCGTGACCAAGCTCCCTTCGGGTGTATAGGTAGCGGTGGCTGCTTCGAATTGCCTTCGTTTTGCACTTGCCTAGTTCATCGACAATACGCAAATCCTGGAGTCCCGCAAATTCAGGTGTATGCAGATTCATCGAGTGCGTATCATCCCGTCCGTGGCGATGTGAATGATGTGGCCGAATTTCTGCGCATGCTGTTTCCGGGGTGTTCCTGCAGAATTCTTCGTGCTCTTTGCTGGCATGAGCGGCCTGGCTACCATCCTCATCTGGCTGGCCCTTGTTGCCGTCGCCACGTGGGCGTTCTTCTTCGAACCGGAAGTCAACGAAGTCTCTCCGTCGCTGCATGAAACGGAACTGACAAACGACGTTGAGCAACAGGTTGAAAAGTTCGCCCGCATGTCTCCCTACTACCCTGCTGAGGAAACTGGCGCAGCCGCCCCTCTGACGGCTGCGGGGTCCATGGTCATGGGGGGTGTGAAATCTCAATCATCGATGCTGGTGAGTGGCTGCATGCGTCTGAAGGAGTTACAAGGGTGCAATTCGCTTTTGGCAGGCACAAGAGGATGTGGAAATTGGTGTGGGCCAGAACTATCGACAGTGATGCACTCGATCGCTAGGGCACCCGTGGCAAAGATACCTGCTGTGGTCGCGTTCTGATGTGGAGATTCGCCGTTTTCGCACGCGATTTAGCTCCGGAGCATCGTCGGCTGTTCGATCAAGAAGGGAGGACGAGTTGTCTTCAGATAGCAAAATCGAATACAGACTTGTCTTTGTTCGACTTGCCCATTTTGCCTGCAGGCCTAAGGGAGGAGGTTGACGAGCTTGTTTTTTCAGTCGACGTCCTGTTGAAAGGATAAAACCGCATGTAGACCGTGGAAAATCACGTTCTGTGATCCATCCACAGAGATCGCAACTGTGCGTGTTTCTTCCCGAAGTACCTTAGGACGCCGACTTAAAAGTCTAGACTGGGAAGGACAAGACAGACACAACCGTTCACAGAACCTTTCTCGGTCTGTGTGTGGATTTTCGGTGAATCACTTGTAATCCAAAAGACGCTGATGAGCAACGATGGCCTGTCGCACCTGGAGAGGGGCATACATGGATTGTCGATCCAGAGGGAATGCCTTCTCGAGGGATGTTTGCTTAGGATTTTTTTTTCGAATGTAATGTGCCTTGCTCCAATCTGTTTCTCACTGATCGTGGATCTTGTAGACTCTACGCGCGTGGCCACACCCCCCTGTAGTCGCGATGTGACCACGTCAAACTATAAGCTGCCTCTGAAAATCCCGCGTAATGCCTCTGGCCCTCACGCAACTGCACGTCAGGTAGTGTATGCCACAGTGCAATCTAGATAAAGCCACATCGTTGAAGACGGCTCCCACGGGACCGGGCATCTGAAAGACACTGCTACGTTAGTCCCGAGCAAAGTCTTTTCAGCTCGCTTGTCTGTCGACCTGCGGAAAACCTTGTATTTTTGGAACCTCTCCAGCGAATCTCACTATAAAGTACGGTGGTTGTGACACGAAGTCAGAATTGTTCGTCCTGGAACAGCAAGGCTTTCGAACTGTTTTTGGAGTGTCACTTTTAATTCACAAGGGCATTAACCGTGGTTGACACGGGAAGTAAACAAACAAGGCTGAACCAGTATTGTTGCCCGTCAAATGACTGTTGCTGGAAGCAACTTGTCGCACCAGTTTTATGTATCAGGCTAGCTGCTGCCGAAAGGCGTCTAGTTGAGTGAATGGAATAGTATTCTGTGGCAGTTCAGAAGCTGGCCACACAGCGTACGGTGAGCTATACCACAAGAGGACAACCAGATGGCTACCGCATTTTGTCAACTACCCGTTGTGCAGAGAAAGCGTCCGTGATAGTGGTTGGGTAAAAATCCAATTAAGGTGTGTTATGGTTCTATCGCGAACAGCTGAGATTACGCTACGTTTAGGGCTCGTGAGCATCTCTCAATAACTAGGTCTCACTTCCCTTCTCGCCGTTAGAATGATCGCAAAGTACCAGGAGTCATACGATCTATCTAGGATAACGGGACATTGTGGTTGATTGCATATTAGCGGCTAAATGTCAATCAAGCATGCAAATTTTAGGTGTAGCATTTCCCGTGCTCCTTAACATCACAGCTACCAAAGTATCCGGCACCTGAATGGTATTTTCTAGCAGATTATGCGGTGATAAAAGTGACACCATCCCAAACCGGTACGTGTGTGTGTGTGGTGGTTTGTAATTATTTGTCATCAACATGTCACTGAAATATGCCGTCGTATGGTGAGTGATAATACTTGAGACAGGATTAATTATAGCTTTTTCTGGGGCGTATATAATACGAGTTGGACTACTGGTTTATATCTTGAATGTCTTTGTTTACCAGGTCCAAGTTCTATTGTGTTAGCATGGTTTCGAGAACACTCAGTATAGATATGGGTCTATTCCGGGCAAACCTTGTGCCTTTTATCGGTGTGCTCTAAATCTAAATTCATCTCACAACTTTGGGGGTTGCAATGACCCTTTGCACTCCAAATTTTTAGGTATAACTACAGCGTTTAAATATACTTCAGAAACACATCGTGCAATTGCAAACGTTCAACAGATAGATGGAGAAGTAGCAGCAGAATAAAGATTTAGGTTGTTGCTTGCTACACCTGCCTCTCTCGTATTCTTTTGTATTTTAATATACCCCATGGCTTGAGGACTGTATAAATGGAATTATAGTTTTTTAACTGCCGCTTGGATGTCGGGGTTAGTTTTAAGTCTAGTTACTATGGCCACTGCCTTCCTCTCATATTGAAAAAGCGTGTGTGGTACGGAACACACAAGGTTCCCTCTCTGGGCAAGAGGTTTCTCTGTTGAGGCAAAGATGCTTCCAGATGGTCCTCAGAGTTTTGACAGTGCAAAAGGGGACGCGTATTAAGTACAGTTAGTCTCCGAGTCTATCGCACACAGGAGCAAGTGTGTTACAAAGGAATAATGTGCGTCTCAGTCGATCAACTGCACTTCCGTGTACCTGTGAGACTCACGAGCGATAAAAGAGTACGAGGCGATTAGACATACCTCGACCAAGCCAGGCGAAACCGGCTGCTCCACCAGGAATATCATCAGGTGAATGTGGATTCTCCATTAACTGTGCGGAAGAAAGGGATCTCCTGCATACTCAGATGGTTTCACGGAGGAGGGCGTGTCGCGGTGGGAATCATGTCAGGACTGTTTTAATGGAAAGATAAGCAGTCAAGTGGACGGTTGAAGACAACAGAAGAATATGTGGTTTGCCGGTACTTGGACGACTGAATTGTTAGAGAAAACCCTTGTCAGCAAACAATACCAGTGTATTACCGATTGTGACGCCTAGCATGAGCTCCTCTACGCGAAACTTTCACGCAACTCTGAACCAAGGCGTCCACAGGCATGCATTGCTACAAACGGTTCTACGTTAATTTCGTTTTTGGTGTAACAGCCCGGTGACAAAAAGCATCACGCTACATCGCCGAAAGAAGGAAATATCGAAGACATGTGATCTGAATGACGACTTGTGATATGCAGCTAGCTGACTGCCTTTTTGCCCTACCGCCGCACATGTGTGCACACACCAGAGCTGTAAATAACGACGTACAGCGGACTGCATTCCGCACCCTGGATGCGTTGGGCAGCATTTCAGCGCTGAGGAAAGAGTCATCATTCTAAAAGGGGACTACACCGGTCCCGTGAAGTGGCTCTCCTGTCGGTTGCGTCTTTCTCTATCCACCGACCATGCGGAAGAGCACAAACGAGTTTGCAGACGAGGGCCCAGCCCGTTTTGCTCTGTGTGTATGCAGTGAGAACGTCGCTGTTGCAAATGCTGCAAACCGATCCGGCATCAGTGCTCCGTTGTAGCCAGGCAATACATATTTGTGGAAGGTGTAGACTGGCGACGAGGGACACCAATCTGGGGATCATAGAAACCGAAGCCGCCGTAGTAAAATCCTTGTGCAAGGCTTTCAACTAGTCCAAGATTACCGTGTGCTTGTCTGTCGCTCCACATGTTTTCTAGAAAACGCTTCTCATGGAATTGCCTATTTTATACACAACCTGTGCAAAACCAGGTTCCCGACGGAATTGAAAAGTCACTTTGCACCACTTTTTCGACAGCTGAAAAGACCAAAATACTGTTCTAGGAGCCAACGAACTGGGATCTCACAAGCAAACCGTCAGTCAGTATTCCGCTTCGGCCGCCTGGACCCTTTTCTTTCAAGTGACAACCGCGTCACCAAAGGCTGAACTGCAAAACTATTTTTCTGCAACTTACATGTAAAGAGTAAGATCCTTCGCTGGTTGGCTACACATATTGGAATACATATTGGAATCCCTCGGTATTGCTTCACCTCAAGTTCGCGCGCGACGTTGAACAGGAACGAACTAGAATACTGCGAATGGCTCTTAGAACGAGACAGGTATGCCTTCTCACAGTGGTGACTGACCTTGTGAAAGCAGTGAAACTGGAAACGTTTTCCCACTGTTCTAGACAGCAGTGTCAAGGACCTACAGTCGGAAGAGCGACTTCCCTTGGTACTTCTTGTTGGCAAGTCGTCGTCCCTCACCGCTGTGCACCTGTCTCACAGCATGTTATAGTGCTGCTGTAACCTCCAAATGCAAAACCTTTGACCGTCACGACATAGTGCATGCATAAGAACGAGGATACATCTTGACTGCGTTCTATCTCATTGTCTTTCCCGCGGTTGCTGACGGGGGTGATAAGCTAGAAGTCGCTCAGGAATAGCGTACAAGGATTTGTACGTTTGCTAAGACTAGTCCCTTGGTTATAAAGACACGAACGATGGCATAACGTTCGAGTCACACTTGAAATGAACTGAAAAAAAATCGCGCCCGACAAAACGAGCGTTAACTGTACACGATATGCAGTGCCCCACCCACAACGGTTTGTCGGTCGAATGGCATCTCTTCGGAACATCTTTGTAGTATGATGTAGGATCTATTCACATTGTACGCTCTTCACACGTCAAAAACTCCGAACCATCCTCGTGTTTGAAAAGGCATACTCACAGACCACACATCTCGCCGCCTGCGGAAGTCTCGAAGGCACGAAAAAAATGGCCAACTTCAACGGGCGAGATTAGTCTGCATGCAATCCCTCAAATCGTTCCTTTCTCCCCAAGACAACTGAAAAACGGACCCTACATAAGCGAAATGTCCTCCGGCAAAATTGCCACATTGGTCTATCTTCCCCCTTTTAATCTAGAGTACAAGAGTGGAAAACACATAGACAAGACGCCATCTCTTCAAATCTACAGACACGGCTTTCTCTTCGCATGCGAACCTCTTTTGGTGGCACGAGATCCGGCTGTATTGTACGGACTTGAAATAATTGCAAAGAAACACCGTCTCTATCTGTAAAGACGAGCGACTACGGGCGATCATGAAGGATCACTTTCACTTCACTGAAACGTTACCAGATGTTGTAGCAACAATCTGGTGTGAGAGCCGAAGTCTTTCAAGGTGTCATGGAGAGGAACAAATGCATTTTCTGTGGCTGTACCAAAATACAATATCAGAGTCCACACATATACCTGTGTGTACGTAGATGATGGCCCTCCTCCGCCTCATGTTCCTTTAGAGCATGTCTGCGATACAGAGATGCGGGGTTTCGAGGATACGACATATCGCGATTACTAGTCGAAACGCTTCCTTGTTGACGCAAAAAAAAATCCAACATTCTCTTTTAAGCACGACCAATCAGTTCCTGGGACAACGGATGATGGCGAATGCGATGAACACCAACAGTACGTCCCTGGAGAGCCGGCGGAAGCTTTACAGCTGCGGGATCAATCTCAGGCTCTGCGGCATTCGTTACGCACAGATCCAAGTTTCCTTTGTGTCGAGCGACAGCAGCGAGACACTTGGACATGAGCTCATGTTGCTGAAAACACAGAAAACACAGCAAAAAAACCAGGCGAATTCCAAAACGAAACCTCCCATTGACGCACCAGTTCGTCACCACGACGCAGAATGAAGTCCACAGCGCATCACGCACATATACAACCACGAATAAATGCATGCGTATGCATACGTATACATGGACCCATCGTTAGAGATGAAGTGCTGTCCCTGCCACTGAGATCTTCGTCGTCACAAAAAACGCAAGCACTGGATCCAGTACGTAAAAGAGCACACCACCGGGTCAGGGGTGCACATCCCTCGCAAACTGAGGGCCTGCCTAGCACCTAGAAAGAACTGAATGGATAAGCACACGGGTCTCACAGTCGCCTACAGCTCCTGGATGTCTTCGCAATTGCCTATACTTCCTCTCTCCTCTGAACTCTCTTTGAAATGTTACAGGAGAAATGCTCGATGCAGGACAACTTACACTGTGGAGTTCCTCCACCGCTGGTGACTCAAGCAGTTTCAGCGATTTTGTCGTGACGTGGTACATCTTGCGCAGGCGACTGTACAGTAACTCACAGCAACGGGCGGCAAAGTGGAGGCGCGCGTATCACGATTTCCATTCGCAGCACCCTGCGGTCACTGCATTTGCCCATGCGAGTATGGAACCGACGAAACGGGACACACTAGAGAACCGGAGAAGCGCGTGTCGACGGGTTCAACACACGTTTGAAACGAACTGTTTGCATGAACAGATGCGATTCTTACCTGCAAACAGCCAGCAGAGCTTCCCGTTCATGGGTGCTATCTCCCACAGAGATAACATTCCAGCGTTTGCTCTCCATCCGGAAGTGACGTTGGAGTTCGTGCATGAAAGCCGCCTCCTGTATAGGCCGGGCAACGACACCAGAGGGAAGACCACACACCTAGAGCAAAACCTTTCTCGAGGAAACCGGAAACGTGCCCCTGTTGCGCCTGCTAGCGGTTTTTCTGCTTACTAGGCCCAGCGGCCCCGTATACACCTGGCCTCCGCAAAAAGCGGACGAAGGAAACGAAAAAGAAAGGCAAACAGTACCCTGCACACGCACCGGATGTCTCCATACACGTATCTCCGGCCACCTATTCTCCCTTAGCGCTTGCCACTCCGCAGAAACGCCTCCGTGACGAAACGAAGGGAAGGAGACACTCGTTTGCCTCCGCTGCAGGGGGCGACTCGTTTCGCAGTTCAAAGCGAAGGATCCGATCGCTCTAAGCTGTACTCGGTGGGGCCAAGCCCATTCGTCGCCAGTGGACTCTCACCTTCCACAGGAAAGGAGTGTTGCACCAGGCGCTTTCGTACATGCTTCGAGCAGAGACGATGGGGAAGCAGTTGAGCATTTCTCGAAGGCCGGGTAGGAATTTGCTGCATGAGAGATCGATCCAGCCGCTCTCCGCATTGGTCACGATGATCACTTGGCCCAAGGTTCTCGCTGTGAAGAGCGTCTGCTCCGCCCACATGGCCGTTTGCGCGAGTTTCATCCGCCACAGGCTGACTTCTGATTCTGCGCTCTCAAGCGTCAACCCCTTCTGACTGATCCAGGAACTCGGCAAAAGAGTGTCGTCCCAGTCGAAGATGAACACCGTTTCTTGCCGCGAAAACGCCTCCTCCGGGGGCATGCTGGGGAAGCACCTGGGTGACGCGTATGTGTGCTCATGCGCTGTCTCGTCTTCGCTTTCATACGGATCCGACTCCAGCGAACAACTCTGTTCTTGGTGGCGAAAGTACTCCAAGGAGGTGAACAGTTTGCCCATAGTCTTGTCCGCTGTATGCAGCTCCACTCCGCACTCGCTTTTGCTCCACACACAGCAGTTGTCCACGCCCCCTTCAAAGTCGACGTTGACTCGACACAGGCAACCTCTCGGAGTGTCCGGCACAGACGGGTCGTCGTTCTCCTCCGGCAAACACGAAAGTCCCGTTGCAGCTTCGCCCAAAGACCTGTCTGTCTCCCCTGCCTCTTCGCCCTCTTCCCGGTGCCGCTCGAAGCCGCAGTAGCTGCCAATACAGTCCGACTCGCCGCGGTAGAGCGGACCGCCTCGGGGCGTGTCGTCCTCGGCGTCGTCGGTAGCATCTTGGCAACAGGTCGGCCCGTCCTCTTCGTGGAGAACCAGCAGACCGTGGTCACTATCCTCGCCCTCGAACTCGAGCGGGGTCATCGCTTGGTCCTTCGGAGTCAATCCGATGGACAGACGACACTGCGGAGTGGGGACGGCTTCGTCATCGCCGTTTGAGACGCTCTCTGGATCATTTGGGTCGTGCGCCACGCGCACGTGACAACTGCTGCGGGCTCCGAAGAACGCGGACTCACTCTTCCTGCACACACCGGCCTCGTCCGTGAAACCCGCGCTCGGCTGTACAGACACCACGCAGGTGCTGAAGTCGTCGCTCTCAGCGCCGTCCGTGTCTGAGCACGACCCCTGACTATCGCCGTCCTCGCCTCCCGTGGTGGCCACCGGAGTCGAAGTCACGTGGGTTTCACACGACACTGAACCTCCGTCTAGCTCCGCACAGACATCGCTGTCCGTGCAGGTTTCTGCGACGCAGGCGACTGCCTCCTCGTTCTCCGCCTCGGCACGCATTTCCGTGTCCTGTTCACTGCCAGGCGAGACTCTCGAAGGCCGCAGAGACGACGCCATCTCAGGGGAGAGCCCAGACAACATGTTCAGAGGCACCAGACTACCAACAGACACACGGCCTTGACCCGAGAAGTCTGCGCCCTCAGACAGCATTTCGGTCGATCCCAGACAGCTGGGTTTTCCGACGGGCGCATGAGGCAAGGCCAGCACCGAGGCTTCGCCGGACGGCGCCACCTCGGCGGAGTCGCAGTAAGCAGCGACTGACTTCGTGGCTGATGGAGGACACATCGCGGAGGATCGCGTGCGCGCCGGAGACAAGACTATCGTACGCCGAGGCGGAAAGCCGAGAGACGCGGCGCTGCGACAAGGCAGGTGGGCGTGGCGATAGACAGAATGGGTCGCGCAGAAAGCCGCAACTGGACGCGAGCGGACGCCGAAGAAAAAACGACAGGGAGCCTTGACTGAGGAGTGTCCGGAAAAATTCGAGAAGACAAAGCCCGGAGACGAGCGCGTTCGAGGAATGACCGACGAAAATCGCTCCGGCCTTGGCCAAGCAAACCATAAGTGGTGTGGGAAGAAGTCAGGCCGACAAAAAAGCAAGGCTAACGGATTAAGACCATGAAGACGCACGTTGATAAACGGAGCATCCCCGCGGAGAGACGCTGAAACGACAACTGAAACAGGCTTGTCCGAGCAAAGATTCTCCACGTCAAAAAATCGGAAAAGATGACAAGTACTGCATCAGAGGGAAAAACGCGTTTGTAAGTATACCCCTGCCTCCAACTGTTCTGCCTCAAAACACGTCTCGCCAGAGTTGAGACTGGTCTTCTGACATTTTCGGCAGAAAAACGTGGGGGGAAAGGCGGGCACAAAAAAACGGAACTGGGTCCGCACCTGTACAACTTTCCTCCAAAACGCCAAGATCGAAGGCTGTTTTCGCCAGCTTTTTGGCTGTCGGTGAAGTCGAACACATGCGTTCGCGCCGATTCTCGAATCGTTAAACCCCGCACGGCCTCGAGAGTCACTGGGAAAGAACAACTTCGCAGGGCGCAGCGTCCATACGCAGACCACGTAGCCACAATCCACGAAGACGTGCGGCTGTAATTTTTTCTCGGCCCTGGTGGCTGAAGACGCGCAAACGGTTTCCAGGCAAGATTTGTCCTCCAGCGCGAGGCCTCTCGCCGGACCGCCGACTGCAAAGTGAAATCTGGGATAAATTCACACTTTTACGTGGCTTTTTCACCCTTTGGCGCGACACATTTCCCGCCCTCGCAGTTTCACGAGGCAGGGGGTGGCTATATAGGGCATGTGCTGCTGCACTTCGATCTTCCGGCCCAGACCCCCCAAATCTCTGGCATTCCCTGACGCAGGATGTGGCCGACGAACAAACATGAAACGAGGCCTTCAGACATTCTCCCAAGAAAACGTGTGCACGTAAATACCCGGTGTGCGGGAGCGAACGCAGAAATGCAGTGAGCAAGTTGTGTGGATCAACCGCCGATTTGCTTTGCGGAGGTCTGCTCGTGGTGACGCCACCCTCCACCCTGAATCGGAGCGGTCATCGGGGGGAAGATGCATGCTTCCATGCCGACGCCGCCCCTGCGTGATAAAAACCTTCACAGCAAGACACGAAGCACCCAACCACTTGTCGGGACGGAAACGACTGCCACGGCACAGCGTGTCGATAAACCGAACCAACGGAGAGTGAAGCGAGTGCAGAAAATTCACTGCGTGACCGGCGGCGCACCACAGCGGGACGAAGAAAGAGCATGGCGCTGGACACGTCACGTGTTTCGGCACTTTTGCAACGGCTGTCGCGCGGTGGTCTTGCCCACGGAAGAGCCTGCTGTGTGTGTGTGTGGCCCGAATGGAAGGAAAGCGTGGTTTTCTCCACGAGAGCGGAGGACGCGATTGCGGATTTTCGTGGTAGTGTCAGCTCCAGAGACGACACACTGCGGGACGACGAACGGGCACACCTGTGTTTGGACTCACGGGAAAAACCCGGGATCAAGTCGACAAGGAACTGTGCATGAAACACCACAAAGAGTGAAATTGCAGTGGTGGACTAGTGTCATCGCTTGGAGGCGACTGAGGAACCGCGGTCTTGCTCACAGCCGAGGCAGCACACAAACAATCGGGAAGGTTTAGGTACCCGCGACGCCCGGAACAGGGGTTGCCGTGCTAGGTGACTGTAGATACAGCCAACACCATGTTACACAAAAACGGTCTGGGCGTCAAATCCTGTCGCAGAATTGATCGTTCAATCCATGCAGACTCTTCTACGAGGTAACCGCCCCTTGGATTCTGCAGGTTACAGGCTGTCACCGCCAAACTCGATGGTTTCCGTCCCAATACTCGCGTGCCACAGAGCACAGGCAGCTTCAGGCGAGGAACTTTTATTTGCGGCAACGCAATGGGTACACATAGCCTTTACGGAAAGGAAAAAGAAAGCACCGTCTTGGATGCCCTGCCAGAAACTTTGCTTTCGTGTTCTCAAGGGGGATAGACAAGACACTAGAGGGCCTTTGTGGGGCTGAAAATCCAAGCCCCGGCGGGACGGCGGACTAGCAGAAGCGGTAGTCTTTGAGACTGTCCGTTCACAGTTTCCAAATCGGGGGCCTTTGCTCTTCTGTCCCTCTGCATGGAGGAAAACGAAGCAGAAGAAACGAAGAAGAAACACATAACCGCCGACATCGCTTCTGATAAATGCGCGCTGCCATGTTCGACTTCCGGGGCAGTACTCTACGTGGCCAGTAGCGCCGCTATGAAAAAGCTCCCCAGAAGCAGCCAAGCGTCCTCGAAACAAAGTGGATGGGCAGTTAACTAGCAAACATTCATCAAAATATCAATCCGAAGCGAAGGAAGTCTGCGGAACATGCTACTCGAATAAACAGTGAAGTAAGAATCCGTGTGTTTTTGATTTCCGCGGGGTGCCATGTCGCGATGTGCCCACGGTGTTGGAGTCTCTCGTGCGGATTTTCGTTTTTTTATCCTTCACGTGCTCAGCAAAAATCTTGTTACTAACGGAAAGGAGGTTTTTCACCTCGAGCTGAGCATCCGATTGGAGGAGGGCGGGCTGCAGGCGACAGCCCCGGTGTCTTCAAGCGAGAAACTTCTCAGGCGTCTGCGTTCTTGCGGGGGGACGCCCTAGTCCTTGCCACCTTCTCTGTTGTTTGCCTTTTTTCGTGCGTTTGGCCTTCCATGCTTTTTTCTGTTCTCCCCCGGGATATCGTAGCCTCACTTCAACTTGTGTGAGAATGCATTTTTGAATACACGCGTCTAGGGCGACCGCGAGACGTTCCCCATGTCTGATGCGCCCTGAACGGTCAGGAGCGCGCGTCATTTTTACTGTTACCCCATGCGCGTTTCTGGTACAATTCTGCCGCGAGCCCGCTCCTCAGCGTGCGTTCCACCAATGGACAGATCGCTTTTCACAACCTGTCAATCTTGCCTGTTTGCCTCGGAAGTGGCGGACTCCAGTCTGTGTGGACTCGACGTTTTCGCTGTTCTACTCCCCGCTGAATGAGCATGAACTGCGGAGAGGCCTCTCTTCTGGAGATCGCCATCGTTGTTCCTAACGCGTGCTTAACTATCGTCTGGGGAACGGAGGAACTGCATGAAATGCTCGTGTAGACTGGTTGTTCTGGGCCACCACACAGCCTTTCTGGGCACACAGAGAGGAACGAGTTGAGCGCAATTGAGCGCAAATTCAGGCATGCGCCGATTGTGGCCGGGAAGGACGTCGCGGAATCTCCACTCCCTCGCTATCACGAAATCAGATTGAAGGGATTTCTCTGGAGCGAATGCGGGCGCGCGCAGGCCGGTTCGGGCAGCCCAGGGGGCGACTCGCCGCTTCCTCTTTGCTGCCTGTCAGAGCGAAGTGTTGTTCCCGTCGTTTTCCCGTTCGTGTCTGTGCCTGTTTCGTTTTCCCCCTGCTTTTCCACGTCTTCCATGAGGGAAGTTCTGGAGTCTATGCCCGAGCCTTGGGCTCATGGGTGCCTCAGCGGCAGTCTTCCACTTCATTCTCCACTTCGTCGTCCTCTTTCGATCTCGTCTCTTCGCGAAATGCGCAATCTTTCGCCTTGGGAGTATCTTCCTTGCTCGTAGGTGACAGGGAACGAAAGCGCGTTCAGTCCACCTTTCCGTCCGCGCTGAGGGTTGCGGCCACGTCCAGGTGCGCACCTCGGACTGGCACGTACGCGCTTCTCCAGCGCACCGCCACAGCTCACGCAGCGCAGGCGATCTCCACCCGCGGCGAGACAGGCAACTTCCACGCTAGCCTGTCTTTTCCTCGACGCCTGACCACGCCCGTCCCAGGCAACTTCCGTAGACTGCCGCCTGGGGAAGCTCCTGTCTGCGGAAGACCCAGCGCCTTCTTGTCCATTTCCGCTTCGCCTCTGCAAGGTGGATGGGGCACCGGGACACGTATCGCACCCTCGTCAGTTCGAGACGCGCGAAGCAACGCTGCGTCCCTGAACTCTAGGCGCGTCGTACCCAGAGCGAGAGAAGGAGCGCGCAGAACGAGACCCCTGGCGGAGACTCGGAGCTCACGCCAGCGGATCCAGACCCACCACACAGTCGGCTCGGTCTACCCCGGAGAGAGACGCAGGTCGTGGAGGCCGTCGATTTCACTTTCCCTCCTGAGCTCGAGAAGCAGATGCGAAGCGCCCGATGGCTCTTCCGGTTCGTGCTGGAACCGCCGAGTGGAGAGGCCGGGGCGCTACCCCGTTTGCGTGAAGCTCTTCGAGTCTGAAAAGGCACGAGCCACTCGACCTCCACAGCGCCTTGCAGGGGAGGAAACCAGAACGCACCCTCGCTGTCGATTTCCCTACGAAGCTCCACGGAAGAGTCGCCTTGCGTGCTCGGCGCCTCGTGAAGGCGACATGGAAGAGGACACGCCAGTAAAAGAAGAGAAAGACGAGCGGAACGAACCGACAGCGGGAGACTTCGGCCCGCCGCCTGACTGGTCGCGTCTTCGCGCCGCCGATACGGAAAGGAAAGGAGACGCGGGGAACGGAAGGGAGGGACAAAACGAGAGACGGGTGGCCTCTAGGGACCGCAGTGGGGAAGATGGCACTGAACTGGACCTGCAAGGACACAGACACAGGAGCTGCGCGCGCCGTCAAAAGGTTCTCCAGGATGTGTCCGTGGTGCTCTCGGACAACATTTTCGCACGCGGTACCATTCGGGAGACTCGTAGAGGTGAGTCCAGTGCGCCTCGTGACGCACGCACCCGTGGCCATGTCAGTGCTTTTCTGCTTGCCTGGCGTTCGATTCGCGGGCCACACAAAGTAGTCGTAACGGGAGGACGTGGCGGGATCCTTCTTTGGACCGGGCAGTAGTTAGTCACAGTGCTACTGCGATCTTGTTCTGTCCCTCCGGCCACTCGAGATGCGGGACGGGACTCCCTGACGAATATTATGCGAAATGTAGGTAGCTCACTCCATGCAGAAAAGGACCACTGCTTTTTTGCACAAAAACCGTCGACGCGTGTGCGCGTGTGGGCGAAGCTGTACTCGACATCGCATTCCCTTCCCGGGCAAAGGTCGCACACGCAAATGCGCTTCCGTAGCCGCTCGCGTCTTTTTCCTGTTTCTTCGCCCCGTCCAGAGTCGCCGATTTTCCCCAGGCGTCTGCTAGCCAGAGATTCGACGATCGCAGCGAGACTTCGATGTGCGGGCGCAAAGCTCCTCGGGCACTTCCCATCGCGGTCGCCTGGACGATTCTTTCAGATGACGGGACGAACACTTGAAACCGACGCAGCGTTACGGCCGGATTCCCAAGAAGGCGCGTCTGGGTCGGAGCAGCTCTACGGGGCCGATGTGTTGATAGGTTTCTCTCCGTTTCCCCAGCGAACTTGCGGGGAGGCTAGGCCTCTGGGCACCGGCACTGTAGGAAAAGGAGACACCCAGCACGAGGCAGGGACTCCAGGTCATGAAGGCGACGCACGCAGTGGGGAGGTTCGGAAGCTCGCCGTCGCCTCCGCGCAGAGGCAGAGATTGTCGTTGTGTTGCTTTAAGCCATCTACGGGCGCAGTCAGCCGTCAGGGCGTCTTCCCCTCTCACGTCGGTGTGTGCCCGCCGTCTGAGACGGCAGGCGAAGCGGCGCGCACATCCAGGTCCCCAGTTGCCTCTGTCGTGGAAAAGAAACGGTCCCGCGCCGAAAACACAGAGAGTCCTGGCGAAGCAGTCGGCAGCGCTGCGGCCGTCTGCATCCGTGATCTGAAGACAAGGAACATGGATGAGGCACATCCTTGTGTGGCGGAGACGAGATTGGTGTCCTCGAATCTCACGGAAAGAGGACCCGGGAATGCTTCTCTTGGGGATAATGCGCTTCGTCCAGATACTCTTTGGATTGCCGCGGTTTCTGTACCAACGCTGTTGAAGGTTTTCGACACGATTGCGGGACCTGACGAAGCCGACCTCGTGACGCAGTGGCGAGACCAGGCAAACCGAAACCGGGGAAGCAGCGAAGACCCAGCGTCGGAGAGCAAAGGCTCCCAGAGAAGCGCGCCGGAGATTCCTTCAACTGACACCTATGCGGAACGCCCCGCCAGCGACTTGTCGGTAGCGTCAGCGTGGCGGAAGGTCATGTGTGCCGTGAACGACGCACCACTGGCTGGAGGCCGCACGATGCCTCGTGTCGTTTTGTTGGAAGCCGACGACCGAATGGAGAACGGGGAACGCGCGGATGCCAACCAGGCTGGTTTCCGTCAAAAAGGAAGGCAGGAGGCTCCGCGACGTGCACCTGAGGACAGCGATCTGCCCAAGAGACGCGATTCCCTGCCGGACAGCACCGCAGAAAACACGCGAGTCACCGGGGCCTCTGCCCCAGACAGTTACATACAGCGGATGCACAGGAAACTAGAGAGAAAATGCGAGGTGCCGGTCGTCAGTCTGCATGTTTCAGAGAGAATGCGGATCAGACTGGAGCAAATGCAGGCTGCTATCCAGGTCATCGCTGCTTCCGAGTCAGTGACGAATCTCGCCCGCTTCGACGGCATGAGAGAGTGAGCGAAGATTCCACACTTTGGTGCACGCGATTGTGTCAACACCGTTGGAGTTGCTCACATTTTGAGAGCCAGACCGTGCGGCGCAGGGCCCTCGGGAGTGTGGTGAAAGGGTGGAGCAGATGGACACTTCTCTCTCTTTCTGTCCATCGTTGCTGAGTCTGCAGCATTTCCGTTCGACCCTACCCGGTCGTTCTGCCTTGAGCGCCCTGTCTCTCCGACCTACCCCGCGGATGTTCACAGCATCTCTCTGCTGACAATCTGGTGTGCGTTTTGCAGTGCCGAAGAAGAGAACCTGGACGAGGCTTCACGCCCCTACTGGGTTTCTGTGTTGCGTCGACGGTCGCAAGGCTTTACCGACGAGGCAAAGGAATGCATGCTGGCCGGTACGTGGTCAGAATCGCATAGAACGTTGCACTGCATTCTTCCTCAGTGCAGACAGCTGAACTGGAAGCCTTTTTCGGACTGTTTCCTTCTGTTCACAGGTGCCTACGCTCTTTCGCAGTTCGCAACCACAAAACTGCTGGATCAGGCGCTAGCTGTCCGCACAGCACTAGCAGAGACTCTTTCCCGAATAATAGACGAGTCTGAGATTCTCGTCTGGGTTTCGCCTGCCAAGCAGGTTCCTGAAGAATTCCGGGAGTCTTCAAAACCTGCGGCCCCAGTGGCGAACGCAACGGAGGCCATTGGCAGGTCCGAGACTCCAGCGTCAAACCAGGCGGCCGACGCTTACCTCGGCGAGAGGTGGATGCACAATGCTGCAGAACTTCTGGGCCTACCTTTGCTTCAGCTCCAAAATGGCGTTACGCTGTTAGGGCGCGCTGGAACTGACCGAGGCCTGCTTGAGGTGAGGGCGCGAGGCTTATCCGCGCTTGCCTCGCGCGCGGAAAGTGTGGCGATGTGGCTCCAGAAAGGTTTAAGTTAGCGGTCCGACGCGTGTAAACACCTTCACAGAGATGGCCTTCCCTCTGATAGGAAGGAAAGTGAGATGGGAGAGCCTTCGTGTGGAACGGCAACTGCTTTTTTTCTTTCATATCGATTTTTCTCACGGATAATGGGAGACCAGACACCGTCGTCATACACGCCGAGACGGTGTGTGCCTGGCCTGCCGAAAGCGAGCGACTGGACAGGAGAATACTTCAAATTTCTCCTTTCGCGTTACTTCAGCAGTGCCCGGGAAATGATACACAAAAATTGCATGCGCACCCGTACCCGGGAATTCTTGTGTACTAAGTCTCCAGTCGTGTCATCGACCAAGGATGTGCCAGTATCTCTTCTCTTTTCAGGTGGCGCGTATGTTGACAAACCTCTGACGGAAACTCTCAGAAAGTAACTCTTGAGTTGCATGACGCCGTTGAGCGATGTGGCGGAGGCGGCGTTCCGTTTCAGCAGCAGGCTCCCATGCGCGGTAAGAACTTCTGGGACAGACGGTGGAAATGGCGAGTTCCCAGAATCTTTCTTTTGGGTGTGGACTGCCACGAGCCCGGACGTGCGTCGACGCCTTTCTGGGCTTCCCAGATGCTTTGCTTATGCGGGGATGTGCTTCGTTTACGTCTGTTTCCTTGGTTCAAGGAGCTTTGACGTGCTGTTGACAGAACCGCCCTTCTGTTGGTATATGTGTCAGTTCCATGTTGAGGCGCGACAGCACACTAGTATCGCGGGAATAGAGGCAAGCGGGGGATGATCTTCAGAGGGAGGGTTTGTGGGATGACACGGCAGGAGCCTTCGGCTCGTCGCCTGGTGACAGCAGTGAGTCGTAGAGGCCCAGTGACTGCTCCGTTGCATGAGCTAAGTTCATTTCAGTGTATACGGTTCTCTTCACACTGGGTTTCCGGGAAAAATATTTTGAGGAAGCAACGGCGTCGAAGTGGAACAGGAAACGTGTACGTGGCGTTTGACGCTCCTGGCGGCATTTCTATGTCTGGAGCCGCACGCGGTATACGAAAGAAAACCAAGACACTCCGCTGTGGCACCAAATGATGTTCGCAGTGGTAGTAAATGAGTCATCAAACGGTTGATTCTAGGTCACTCCACCGAGTACTGGCTGCGATCTGGTAACGAAAAGCCCACCAATCAGCTAGCGTTCGTTGAAACTCGTTAGTCTAGAACGGGGACTGTGGCCTACTTGTGCACTGCCCGGCCGAACTTTCGCACGGGACTGTGGAAAAAACTGTGGAATACCGCTGATTTGGATTTCTATCAAGGATCTATTTGAGTTGGCCAGACAGGACACTGGGGTGCTCGGAACGTTAAGGGCAGTCGGAAGCACTGCTTGGCGGGTGGAAAAAAGGGGACTCTGCCATCCCGTACGGCGTGTCATCTTGCCATCTGCAGAACATGTTTACCAAAGAGGGGATACCTGAAGTTCGTCAAGGGACGTAGAACCTCTGAACATATGAACGGAAGGTTCGACGATACGGAAAAAACTCGGGGAAACAAGATACCTGATTTTCGTTACCGCAACAACCTGCCACAGCCCGTTCGGCTCCCCGTACCAAATGCTTGACTAAATGCCCGCGAGTGCCGATGCCATGGTTGCCAATTGAAGCTGTGCCTCGAAGAAGCACGAATCGATTCGACGCCATCCGACTTCCCTTCTAGAGCACTCACCTGCAGGGAAGAAGTTACAGGCAACAAACAGAGGACCTCTCTGATGTAACACGCCTTCGGGTTGGCCAGACTGCTGCAAAGGAGCACCTGAATTGGTACTCCAACTGTAATTATGCACCGTCCAGTTTTGGTGGAAGACTTGTACCCAAGGCCAAACCCGTGGCAATCGACTGGCCCTGTAACACCCGCGGATCGCTAGTCAGAAGAATTGGTTTTTTCCGGTTCTCGAATCTCACGAGACACAGGAGTGTGTGCGAGCCTCCTGACGGAAAAAGCAAGACAGGCTGCTTGACGCGAGACTTGGTCCCCAGGCTTCCCCCAAGAAGTCCACATGGATCCCTTCTGGAACATAACTGCGCGACTGAAGCTAGAAAAATGGCATCCTGCGAGGAGTCAGAGTACCTGAACATGTCCTTTCGAATCCCGAGAGTCTGTCGCGAGTCACGACACGGTTGGGACTTAGCTCACCGAACTTAGGGCAGGCAATCGATTGTCGTCGTGGTGAGGATCGCCGAGTCCTGAAGGTTGATTTCTTTTGTTGCCGGTTGCGTGCACACGTAGCGGACGGGTCTGTCGCCGGTTTTCTGTATCACGATTCTGACCGTCTTGCCCGCCGCCTGGAAAGCGTAGTAGCATGTCGTCTGAGGGTTCACTCGGAATCCCGTGGGTTCCGCCGTCAGATGCACATTCGGGCCCTCAACGATGAATCGCTGGGTGGAAGGTTTGGCTACAGAGTTTTCCATTTTTGGCTTGACAAGTGGGGAAACCAGGCGGAGCTTCCTGCGCACTTCGTGCGGCGGAAGAAAGGGAACGTATTGTTTCTCCTGGAGACTGGCCCAGAAAGCACCTGAGGCTGCGTTTGGTGACGCAGTTGCACGGTACTCGTTCACCGAAATTCACCGGTGGGTTTTTGTTTTGCGGATGAGCAGATAGTTGCTGGTTCAAGCGCGTCGGCTTTGAAACGAATACGAGCGATACCAGATATGTCGGGATGTCACGGGAAATGAAATGAACGAGAGGAGACGGAACTGCAGCGCAGCGCCTCACCGTGTAACGTCCGGCTTTTTCCCTCCAGAGCCTGAGCCGGCAAGCTATGCGACGCTCCCCGGGTACTCTGCACGGCTCCTGGAAACATGGGTAATGGAGACAACCGACATGCGCGCCGCTCGTCCCGTCCCCTTGAGATTCGGATTCTCTGCGCACTGTTGGGGCGGCGAGAGAGCCCAACCAAGTTGCCAAATCCCCCTGCTGGTGACATCCGGTGCTGAGTTGCCACACATCAGTTGTTTCAAAACGTTTCTTCCTTCATTCCAGAAGTTTCCGCTACCGCAAGGGTTGCTTTCTGTTTCTTCCCCAAAGGTACATTTGTTGGTTAATCGGTCTTTGCTGCAAGGCACAGTGTCGATTTTCTGCGACGCAGTGTCGCCACCAGCTTGTGCCCGATCGCCTGTGCGCGTGGCTAGTCCCTCGAACTTTTTTTCCCACCCCGTTTTCGTCACAATGGCGCAGCCTCAGCTCCCGGTTTACAGCATTTTCACGATCAACACACCGTCAATGTCGGTGACAATATCGTCCGACGACACTCCGTTGCCTGCAGAGCTTGGCGACGTGAAGCGTCCTGCCAGCCTGGTCACGGTCAACCAAAGCATTGACCCGGGAGCGGATACCGCTTCAACCATCCCCGCTGCAGAACCGGTTGGTAAGCGATAAAGGCGGTGAATTGCACGAAAAAAACACACTCTAATCAGCACACGGAGTGACGAAGGGATTCAGTTGCCAGTTTTCCACCGCTTCGTAGGAGAGAACCGGGAAGCACACGAGCCGTTTCCCATGCCACGGATACACAGCTGCGCCGTTGAGTGCACCGGCGGTTCTGAGGAGGCGTGGCGTCTCCGGGGGCATGACGCTGAGGGCGAGACTGGAAACGCGATTTTAAAGCTGCGAAAATCTCCCGTGAGCGAGTTTTAGGCACCAGGAGAACAGAGGTGGACGTAACCCGTGAGGTGTAAGCGATGGCGGAACTGCGAATCACGTGAAACCCGTGGTGAAAGACGAGTGTGTCTTCTGCAAATCTACGCATGTTCACAGTGTCCCCTTCGTATAGCTCGGCGCAGCCTGGAATGCGCCCTGGCAACTCTTGTGAGGGCTTACTTCTTCTGGATGCCCTTGAAAAAACACACCATTCCTTCAGCTTTTGCGTGTGGTTTGCGGTGATGCGTCGGCAGCTGTAGAAGACGAAGACGCGACGACGATGCACACGCTTCAGCGGTCCACGTTGAACGCTGCTCAGGCTTTGTACGGCGCCATGCCGGTGATTAAGCCTATGGAGGAGGAAGTCGAGGAGGCCTGGGCCGTTGTGGAAAAAGAGGAACCGGAACGCGCGGAACCACACGACTTCACGTATTGGGACAAGCTCAGGCGCCGACACACAAAGACAGAGATCAGAAGATGGACTTCATTCTTCCAAGAAACCCAACAGGACACCGCATTCTACGGCAGGAACATCGGTACATGTCGACTGATCATGAGATGCGTGGCCTTCTTGCAGCGGGGCGCATGGTTTGCTTCGCGCAAGGATGGAGCCCACCAGGCAATGCGTTTGGGCTGATAGTGCTTCGTTGTACTTTCTGACCCACGACAGCAGTGGAGTAGTCACCACGCTTTCGCGAGAGATGTGTTCGGGGAGAACCTCCGTAGATGATACAGAAGCGATTCTCTGTCGCGCGTTGGGTCCATTGCCTTGATATATGCATGACTACGCTTGAACAGAAGATACTGCCATATTCTGGCCCCCCTTTGAAGCGGGTGTCCTGACGCGATGGAATTGTGTCCAGCACCACCCGGCACAAACGAGAGAGAAAAGATATTTTTTGTAATTGGCGTTAAAATGCATTGAGGTCATTCACCGGATTGGTCCCGTTTTGTCGCGAATGTGACGTCACCCTCCCCCTCGGTCTTTGCGCCTCCTTACCAGCCGCGCTGGGTTTGTGTGTGCTGGGTGTTTGCTTTCTGTTCACAGAAGTCGACGTCCCCGCTGCAGCATATTCCCAAGGCGTGTACTTCCAAAGACAACCGGACACAGTGGACGTGAAGGAGTTCAAGTTGCCCACAGAGTCTTATGTAGCTCCGCCTGTATGGATCCGAAGAACACGGGGCACGTGCAATGGACTGTTCCGCTGTGGACCATGTGGCGACAGCCGCGCACTGTGAAGAACGGCGCGGAAGTTTTCTCCTGTTACGCAACTGCCTTGTCTATCGCTTTCTCTTTTCTCTGTTCAACGCTAGTGCGTTCCTCTGGAACGTCTCTACGGGAGTTATGTGGTCCAACTGTTTTTCCGTTTTTTTTCGTTTGTTTAAATAGTGGGAATTACCTGGAGAGCGTTTCCTGCGCGCTACAGCAAGCACCACAGGGCTGGTGACGCAAGTTTCACCGCCCTGGAAAGGGGAGCAATCCCGCGAACCGAGGACTAACGTCCACATTGGCCTCTTTTGTACTCCACTAGGAACTAGTCACTGCTCTTTGAAGACCTCTCGTGGGTTTTGATCGCACGGTTGGCTCCACTAGAGTTGCTCGTCAGTTGTGAAACTCGGGTCACCAGTCGTGTTTGCTGCGGACCCACTATATCCAAAACTTAGTGGTAGCAGACCGGTGAGCGTCCTTGACAAGCGTTCACGCGAAACTAGAGCATTCTACGATCAACCGACCGGTGGTGCTTCGATGTTCTGGCTTTCGAGGAAAATGAGCAGCTTCAGTTTCGAAAGAGACGGCGCCGAAATGACTCAAAGCGCTTTCCTGGACATCTTGCCAAAATAGTGAACAACAGCTGGCGTTATATCTGTACAGGGATTTCCGTGGCGGGGTTGAATGTTAGAATTGCCGCTCTCGCTTCGAGTCAGACCGATGCAGAAGACTTCTCAGAAGCCCTGCATTCAGCTTCTTTCTAGGTGCACGGACCGCGCAGAGGAAGAAACATGAAGATCCACTGCCTTTCACGATGAAAGGAAACGTGGACAGCCAAATGCATTGGAAGCGACAACATGGTACTTCGTTTGCGGGTGTCTGTATCACGTGCCGGTACATGAACGACGTGCACAAGGAAGCCAGGCGTTTTTAGTGTCCTACATTCGCCGGAGCCTTGTTCTCTACAAAGGTGGAGTTATCACACTCTACAACCGCCTCTGTATTCACCTTTATCTAGACCTTGTGTGCAAGGACAGAGACGTCGACTCAGCTCTTTCGTGCCTATACCAACTGTTTCGTCCTCTGCTTCCACGCCCCCGATGCGACGGGAAAAACGGAAGCGAACACACCCGTTCCAAACCGAGAACACTAAACCGTCGACCGTCGTGCCGCCCACCGCGCGTTCTTGTCTCGGACCGTCTAGCTGGACCTGCTTGTGATAGGGAACACATACCCACGGAAAGTCGGAACACGAGGACGGACAGACCTCTCTTCCACGCTTGCGTCGCTCGATGCGGCCTTCGAATACAGCCTACCAGTTTTCGCGACAGAAACACCGCCGGCACGATACACCATTTTCTGGGTAAGGAACCAAGGTGCGGGAGCTCGTGACACCGGCTCTCTCGTGAACCTGTTTCGTGGGGGTCTTTCCAGAAAGTGTGGAGTCAAGAAAGAACGCGTTTGAAGTCGTGTCTGACTTCGCGCGGCCCAGGAAAGCCTGTCTTCGTCTCTGTTCGCACAGAGCCTTGCTTCCTCGCCTGAGAGCCGACCCCTTTCTTGCCCTACAAAGCCCCCCCCCCCCGGCACACCAGTCTGCGCGCTTTTCTCCGTCACCACTCCGCATTCTCGCCTCGCTGACGCCCATCCAAAAAGGCGAGGTTCCCTACCACGCCGGAGCTGCGCCGCCTCGCCTGGGTTCGGCGCTTCGCGACACTGTCTTTAAGTCACTGGCGACCGACTCGCTGTGTCGGCGCTTGGCCTCGTGCTCGGAGAGCTCTCGGTCATCTTCACTGCCTTCGCTGTCTTCTCTCTGGGTTGCCCAGTTCGACGGATCTCGCTGAAAAAACGTAAGAGAGGCACAGGATCCTCTGGAAACTCTGTGTCGCAGATCGCACAGGCGCTTCCCAGCGAGGCGCCTACCGGAGCTCTGTCGCCTCTGGAAAGGACGCACGCGCGGCGACGGAAACGCATCGTCCGCGCGCGCAATAAAACCACAAAACAGATCCTTTCTTACTTGCTCTTTGTCGTCCTCCTCTTGACTGGGAATTCCCGTCTCTGTATCGGCTTCCACTTCTTCCTCGGGGTCTTCTTCCCCCTGGAAATCGAGGTCGTCGTCGTCATCTCGGGCGTCTTCTTCAGCTCGCCTCCGCATTTCGTTCACGTAGACAGCAGCGACTTGTTTCTGCACGTCGGCGCCAAGGCGCCCTACGCTCACGTGGAGCATGTGTGGGCATCCGCCGTCGCGCTTCACACACCGCGCGACGGCGGATGCAGCCTCAGGGCGCTGTTCTCTGCCTCTTCTTTTGCCGTGCTTCCTTCGAGGATCCGTGAAATCCCCCCCCAAGTCGCCACTCGAAACCAAGAGGTGAAGCACGAAGGGAAAAAGGTCCGGGTTTTCCGCGTCTGCATTCGGCGTGCACGCATACAAAATGCTCCTTTCCCCACCCGGCGCGGGCGCCTCAACGCACACGTGGAGAACCACCGGAAGCCGCTTCTCTTCTTCGCCTCCGGCCTGCTTCAACGAGCAGAGGAGCGCAAAGGTGCGCAGATACGCCGGATGAAGAAGAAACGCTCGCGGATGGCGCAGCGTTACCAACAAAACGCCGCCTCGCGCGTGGCTGAGAACGGCCAAGTCCAGCTGCAGGGAACGGAAGCAAACGCGCCGCGCGAGAGACAAACGAAAAAGGGAATGAGAAAAAAAGACAGGGCCGAGTTCCCTACACAGAACGCGGGAAAACAAAAACCGTGGAAAACAGAAGAGAACATGGCGCGACTGGAGTCAACGCGTGATGAGAAACAAAGCCACCAGGCCGAGAGACGAAGATAAAAAACTCCACAGACACCGGAAAAGTGCACCTCAACGCGGCGCCCTGCAAATCAAAACACACAAAATCTTCTACGGGAACACCGCGCGGCGCTTTCTCCTGTGTGTGTCTTCTCTTCCCTTTGGATAGATCCGGCCTTTACAGGCATTCGAGCCAAGCGCGCGCGCTTTTTTCCTTCTCGCAAGAGACTCGCGGTCTCCTTCAGGGACGCCTGCATTCGCGTTTTCGGCGTGCCTCCCTTTGTCAGCGGATAAGATGAGGAAGAAATGAGGGTTTCATATCCACGATGTTCTGTCCCTCTTTCTTCAGGTTTGCAAGAGCTCTTCTGCGAGAGGCGCTTCCCCCTCTCGCACACTGGGCCGGAAAGTCCACACTTTCTTTGAGACAACGACAGCACTTTGTTCCCTGAACCCCGCGACGCACGCGTGGATTCTCGGTAAAGCCGCTTTCCTCCCAGATCACACGTTTTCCCTTTCCACCGGCTTCCGCTCAAAAGCTCCTTGCGATGCACAGACGCCACGCTGTCCTTACATGCCGAAAGAGTTGCAGAAGGTGGTGTACCACAAGCGACTGCGCCTTCTCGAGCTGCTGAAGCACCACCGTTTGCTCGCGGGTTGCCGTCGATGTGATTCTGAACAAGGGAAGAGCGCGGAGCGAAAGCCACCGTCCAGGAAGAAATCGGTGTACGCACTTGGATGTCCAAGATTAAACACCTCGAGACTTCTCCTTCGACAGCGAAAAACACGGACCATCGGGCGCGTCCGCGCTTCTTCACAGTGCGAGCGGTTGCCGGCTAGTGGCAAGGACAGAGCAACACGACAGCGAAGGGCGAGATACAGACGGAGAAGAGAAAAGGGGAAAGATGCCGACGAGCTGGACACCGAACAGGAAACAACGACAGACGGCGAAGGAAGACCCCGTCGCATCTCTCCTCTCTCGCGGCGCTGTGCTTCCCGATGAACACATTAAACTGAATCCACGTCTTGGTCAATTTGTGCATGCTGTGTGTGTGAGGGACTGACCGTGTAAGAAGCTGCAAGGCGTCGATGGCGTTGACGCGATACACCGAGGCTCCAACTGCGTCTTCTGAACGGGCACAACAAAACGCAAGACGCCCCGACAAAAACTCGAAAAATGTGCAAACAGCCACACGCCGCTAGGGTGCTTGCCTCGCTTCATCTCTACATCTACACACGCAGATGAAGACAGGCATTGATATAGGCGTCCAGGAATCTGTGCAGGGACCGGTTCCTCTGTGCAAGCACACCTATACACACACAGTTTTGTGAACACAGGCGCGTACGCCGAGATGTCGATACACAATTTGTGTACGCATGCGCGTCTTCGTTTCCACTGCAGTCGAGTTGACGTTTGCACACGCGTGCGCGCGGTGCTTGAATAGATTTCGCGTTTTGCTGCAACTAGTGGTGCAAACGGGGAGGAAAAACAGACGTACGTGAGCCGGGTCTGGCGAGGAGAGCTTGAAGGAGGAAGGCAGTGTCCACATTGGGGACAGAAGGGAGGTTCCCGCGATCCTTCGCCTGTACGTACACCGCGAGAGAAGCGCAGGAAGCTGGCCGTTCAAATGTAACAGCGAAAGTCGGAGAAAAGGAAAGAGAAGCGCCAAACGACCCCCGAGGACGAGGCGAAAGAGCAGAGGAAAACGAAGGAAGGGGAAACGCGGAGACGCGTGAGGCGAGGCAGACATTCGTGGATGACGAGAGGGACAAACGCGGGGAGAACGAGAAGCAACGCAGCGCGGAAGGAAAACAAAACAAACAACTGGGCCGCCCAAGAAGGGTTGCACAGGAGGTGGCGAAAAACCGGAAAAGTGGGGGCGGGAAAGGACACTAGGACGCCGATGGGCAAGACGAAGCTACCGACAAAACAGAGGGAGGCGAGAACACCGAGAAGAGGGAGCAGGGGAGAGGAGACTGAAGAAATGAGGCAAGAGAAAGGAGAAGAGACGAGCAGGAGGAGACGCAGAGAAAAAGGAAGATCTGTGGTTATCTAAAGAGCGGGGCCTACCCAGTTGAGGCAGTAACAGTCTCGTAGTTGCAGAGTCTGTCGGAGGTAATCGTACACAACTCGTTGCTGCGACTGCACGCAGAGACAGGGAAGCAAAGACGAAGAAATCGGCGGAGAAATGGAGGGAGAGAACGCAGTGAAAACGGAAGACGAGGAAGAAGGAAGAGACAAACACACACACACACACACACCCGCACACGTGTAGACAGAAGAGGAACGCCACGTGAGGCAGCCTCTTCGACAGAGAAGGCGTGGAAAGACAGAGGGAAAACACAACTGGAAGCGTTAGTCTGACGGGACGCTTTGCCCCTCACTTCTTCACCCCTCGTTCAAAAGGTTCGCCCTTCAACTCTTCTTCTTCGTCTCTTCTTCGTTTGGTGCCTCTCTTCTTTCAGCGTTCGCCACCCCAACAGCGTTGACCACATCCGCCAATCGAAGCCACTCCCGGCGTGCGTTTTTCTGCTCTTTTCCCTTCTCTCCCCTCCACGCGTATCTCGTCCTCTCCTCTCTTTCTCTCGATTTTCTTCCTCTCTGGCTCTGGAACTCACGGCGGCGAGACCGCTGAAGGGGTTGACCATGTCTTTGCATTCGAGGCCGCACTGGACGCGGAGTTCGTTGCTCTGTTGCTGGCTCATCCAGGCGCGAGAAACTTCTCCCGAAGCCGCCGCAGGCGACGCGTGGCTGCTTCCGAGCCCGAGGAAGAGTAATTGCCTGCTCACACTGAGGGAGTCTCGAAGGCACCTGAAAGCAAACACACACGCGAGACCCAGGGTTTTCCCGTGAAACCTACAGAAAGAGGTTTAACGCTGAGAACGCGCGCGAAAATCCCCACGCAGCGGAAACTCGCCCTTTGACACGGGCGCCGAGAGACAGGAGCGAAAACTCCGCCTCCCACCGTGTCAGTCTCTAGGCCTTGCTCTCCGCCCTTGCCGCGCTGTCTCTACCCTCTAAATTAGAAATGAGGTCGAGTATAGCAGAAAAAAGGAGGAAAAGATCCGAGGGAGACCCACCCGTTTCTCAGGAGCGGCAACAGACCGTTGTTGTCGTCGTCTTCTATGTAGGGGCTGCGCACACAGAAGGGCGAGAAACAATCAAGACACCATCAAAAGTGTCGACACCTCCGCCGATATCTTTTGCTCGATCGCTCCGGCTCCTCACTGCACACCAGGGACAGAGCAACGGGATTCTCCACCGTTCGGATACAGCACGAATGCGCACGAGTTTCCACCCCTTTCGTCCTGGCCTTTCCTTTCGATAAAACGCGCATGCCGCGAAGCCTCCACGCCCATCAAGCCTTGCAAAGCCTCGGAAGTCGGCTTCTCTCTTCCCTCTCTCTGCTCGTTTATCTCTCTATGCGCCTTCTTGGTGCCCTCACTTCTTTCTGACCCCTTTTAGCTTCCCTTGAATGACAACGCCACAGGAGACGGGCAACCATCAGTCACAGAGACGGAAGGGAAAGAAAGGCGGAAAGAGAGAAGATGGGCGACGCAGCGACTTGTGTGTGCACCGTGAACCTAGTTTTTTGACTGTTTTCCGCCTGTTTCCGCTTCTCTCTGCACTGCGCAAAAAGGAGAGTGGCAAACGCGTTTTATAGGTGAAGACCCACAAAGTCGAGACATTGATGTCTTTGATAGCCATAATCAAATCGTTGTAGTCGTCGCTCGACAGCCACTCCTCGTGAAGAAAGGCAGCAGCTGCCGTGGCGCCTGCAAACGCGTAAGCGCTACTCTCCACCTCATACAGCGGCTCGAGGACCTACAGAGAAAACAGTGAAGGAACACCAACAGCGGGAACAGCTCTGACCCGCGAATCCCTTCACCCGCAAAAAGCGTCTACATCTACATGCATACATATATATATTTATATATCTGTACATACACACATGTGTCTGCCTATACATATGTGTATATATAAATATATATAAATAGAAATATACTATTATCTATATGTAAGTGAGGACGGCGGAGAGCATGTACGGGTCGAGGTGCGCGCGTAGGCCGCGTCCCGTGCGCGATCTTCTCTTGGTCAAGGGAAGAGGAGACGGCGGCGACGGCGTTTTACCTTGGCGAGGACAGCTGCACACGGTTTGCTTCGATACACCCCGGCAGCGAGGAGAGAAGTGTGTCCCTTCCCGGCCTCCAGCCGTTCTCTTCGTCGTCGGTCCAACGCCTCCTGCTCCGCCTCTTCCATCGGCATCATCCACCGGCCATCCTGAAAGCCACACGGACACCCACAAACACCCGAAACCTCCAAAGACCACCACGCCAATCACCAGAGGAGAGACATCTACAGTTCTGAATCCATACCCTATAGACACATCTACATGTACATACATCTATATACATCTATGCATATGAATGTAAACACAGGGAGGCCGTGGTTTGTCCTTAGGCACGGCCTTTCCTACACGGGAAAGACGGGGAAAAGACATCTGTAGGAATACCCTCTCGTGTGGAAGCAGGTCTGTGCATTTCTTCCTCGCCTCTCGCTCGACACGTGTTTCGTGTTGGCGAACCAATCGAACGCCATGGATGACTGTAGCAGAGAGAGATACTCAGGGTACTCAGGGACTGTTCTTGGCATTGTCGCACTCGCTTACACGTATGAGCGTGGTGTGCACGGGCCTTCTGGCATCAAGGACCGCGATTTTGATTGCGTTTCTGAATTTGACTTCGATTCGTCGAACGCGTTCTTCGTCCTCAGGTGTCAGTACACCCGAGGCGCCGGCGCCGTCCAGGTTGTACGCGTCTTCTGCGCCCGAGGCGGCAGCGCGACCAATGGCTTCGTCGGCTCCGGCCTCCCCGGCGTCGCCGTCCCTCGCATTGAAAAACGCGAACGGCTGTCTACGCAGCCGCTCCGCGCGTTCTCTGCGTCTCTGTCGCCGCAACTCCTCGAGAGCCTCGAGGCGCACCGCCTTGTGCAAGAAGAGATCTGTGACGGCAGCGAAGAGCGTGGCTGTCAGGCCTGCTGTCTGCCGGGCGTCTCCGTCTTCGTCATCAAGCTCGTCCTCGTCTGCCAGGCCGCCGAGGCCGATGAACAAAATGCGGTCGTAGAACGGTAGGCGATACGCGGAGGATGAAGGCAGTCCCGGAGAGGACGTGGGGGCGTGACTTACGTGGTACTCCAGGTGCCGATCGATCCAGGCCAGCACGTCGGGGATGCCTGCGAGACGGGGGACGAAAGGCGCATGTGCGAGGGAGGAAACCTTAAAAACGGCGAGAACGGGGAGACAAGACGACGGCTTCAGGAGGCAAGGACAACAAATGGAGAAGAGAGATACGCAGGCAGAACCAGGGAGCTTGTTGGACAGGAAGAAGATCAAGAACAGCGAAGCAGAAACCGGTGGAGGGGTGAAGAGAAACAGAATGGGTGGCGGAAGCCGCACGAGAGACACGCAAGGAGCAGAGAGACGCGAGCATGAGAAAGACGAGGGCAGAGAGGAGACGCGACAGAAGGCCCGGAACGAGAAGGCAGGAAGCGAGACAGAGAGCGCGCGAGGAAAGACGGCTGAGAAACGAACAGAGAAGAGACATACATGTCTCGCGCCCATCTGCTCCTTCGTTCCCGTTCCATTCCGCCCCCGGAAATCCGCAGGATGTCTGTTAATGCCGATGCACATGTAAAGGCATATATATATATATATATATACATATACATATATATATATATATATATTGTGTGCGTCTCAGGTTTTCGCCTGGAGGCGGAGAGGCGTGTGGTGAGGAGGCAGGAGACGCGCGGCTGCGTTTCGTTTCGCTTTCAAGGCTCACCGGAGACGAACTCAATGTCGAGAGCAACGTTTCCGCAGTCCCACTGGCTGTCGAGGAAGAGGAGGCGCGAATTGAGGAACGTGGAGAGAAGATGGCAGCAACAGACGCTGTCCACTTCCGGGGTGCAAAAGACGAGGAGGGACGTGGGGCGGGGCGGGGAGTCGGCGGCATCGTCGGGCGCAGATCGAGGCAGCGAGTTGAACTGGAAGAAGGAGCGGAAAAACTCATCGAGAGCAAGCAGCACCATTGTGGAAGAGGCAGCTGGACTCGCAACCCAGTCGCGGGGCGCCACCGAAGCAGCTCTGGAGACGCATGCTCGCAGGCGACCAGGGCGAGGCAGGAGCGACGCAGGATCCGACGAAAACGTGCGGGCTGCGGTGGAGACCCCGGAAGAAATGAGAGCGGAGGCGCTTCCCAGCGCCTCACCCCGTGTTCATGGGTACTCGGAGACTTCCGTCTTCTCTGAAGAAGAAATCCAAGGGCAAAAACAGACACTGAAGACGACGACCCCTCTCACTTCCCCAGTGGTGCTGCGCCGCAGGCCGTGAGAGTTTGCTCCTGACTGAGAGGAAAGCGTTTCTCCAGACACACTCGAGAGACCGCGACGGCCCGCGGAGCCTCGCGCCTGGCTGGTCGCAGAACAGCAGTCTCCGCTTCGAAAGCAGAGACGAACGAGAAAAAAATGGAGACCCCGAGGCTGAGCGTCGCTTCGGCCACAAATTACCGGGGCCGCACGAGACACTCAAAACGACGCGCGTCGAGGTGGAACGGCGGAGACGGCAAGACACAGGCGACGCCACCGGTTTTTTTTCAGAGTAAAAAGCGTAAGGAGGAAACAACTTGAGCGGAACTGTCCTAGAGCCGCTGTACATACACCCTGCGGTACTGCTTACAAAGACAAGACGAACGGTAAGCTAGTTCTTCCGGCCGCTGCAAACACGGGAAGGAGGGTGCGTTTTTTCGGCTTTTCTGGGAGAATGCTTTGGGACCGAACGTGTGTTTCGCTGCACACAGACTTCCCTTCTGTTCCAGGACACATTTTCGAGAGAAACAAGGCGCGTCACCTCTGGAAACCCTTCAACAAGCGAGGAACATGCGGGGTGGACATCGCCAACCTCCGGTGGTAAAACACAACCGTGGGGGTCGGCAATGATCTTCTCGTGCAGATAGAGCGGAAAAACACACGCTGCATCTGGTACGGGAAACGCATGCAAAAATCGATGACCGATTTTGCTATGGTACTACCCCCCTGCTGCCCGAAATCGCGAATCGACTCAAGGACGGAGTGAAGTGAATGAAGGGACCGACAGGAGGGCGGAAAATCGTACAGAGAGTAGGAGATACGGAAGAAGCTTCATCCACTGAGAGCAGCGGAAAATGCTCGACAACAGATGGTAAAACGGACACACAAAACTCTCCGACCCCCCCCCTTCTCGTTGCCGTGTGCCCGGGCTTTGCGCGAGTCTCTCAACTTGCCAGGTCACACTTTCTCGACGCTCTGTTCCGCTGACACCGCCCACAGGAACGGAGGAAGTCTTCCCTTCTTTCTAAGGTACTAGCAGTGAGGCAAGAATGCCTGGAACGCGTGGATACTCTAACTTAACTTGCCGCTGGTGACGCTCTTGCCTGTTCCTGTGCCTCCCTTGGGTTGGCCATGACGCCAGAGTGCATGCGGAGTCTGCAGGAGGTCAAAAGGGTTTTAGCTCATTTGTTACATTTTTTCACTGCGAGACAGCCCCCCTTTGTTGGTAAAACGCGCTTGGTTTCGTCATTTTCCCAAGGGTGGACACTTGGACGTCAAGACAAGGGCATTTCTCTAAAATCAGATGCGCCCCAGTCGGCCTCCTCTGCTGCCACGTCTGCGTACCAGGATTTCCAGCCCCGATTTCTTGCAGTCCACTTGCGTTGCCCCTTTGGTGTGGTTTTTCTGCGTGCTTTTTGACAGTTGAATTCACACGTCTCCGCTTGCGTGCTCCTTCGCCTCTTTTTTGTCTGCCGTAGTGCCTGCATGATACCCGTGCGTCGTTAGTCGACCTAGATCTCGTCTTCTCGTCCTTTTTTTTACCTCTCTCGCTTTCTCGTTGCTTTTCCTCTCTGTAGTGTTTGCTCCTTGTTCGTTTCCTCGACCTCGCGCTTCCAGACCACTTTCTGCTCTACCCTGTCTTGGATCCATGGATCGCGGGGCGGGCGCAGCTGACGGGGGCGTCCCGGCCAGCCCCCTTCCAGAGTTGCTGCTCGGCTTCTGTCCGTACACTGTCTTGGGAATATCCCCGCCCGAAGAAAAGTCTGCGCGACTCCCCTCTGGAAGTGCGACTGCTGCTACACCTGTTGCTGTCAGCGCATCGGCTGCGTTTTTCGCGTCGGTGACCCTGAAGACTTTGGCGTCGTCTTACAGGCGGGCGGCGCTGCGGGCGCATCCAGATAAAAATCGAGGCCGGGAGACGCAGGCAGCCGAGGAATTCGTTCGCATACAGGCTGCGTATTCCTTCCTTTCTTGTGAAAAGAATAGGGCGGCGTATCACGCCTTTCTGGAGAGCCGCGAGCGCCACGAGGCTCTCCTGGCCGACCGGCGTCGCCGCGGACTCCAGGCGGACGAGAAGAAGAGGAAATTTGCGGAAGATTTGAAGAGGAGGGAAGAAGCCTTTGCCCAGTCGCAGAGAGACGCGAAGGAAGCAGAGAGAGGCGCTCGCGCGCGAGCAGATTTTGAGAAGGACCGACTGCAACGCGTGCGAGAGAGAAACGAAAAGATCCTGGAGGAACATCAAGAGAAACTAAATGCCAGACATGCGCAGCAAACTCAAGCTGCCAGAGAGGCCTCGGCAGCTTTCTTCCATCAGAAGCCGCGTTTTGCAGGAGGCGGTCAACCGTGGGATGTGTTTGATTTTAAGCGAAGAAAAGTGCAAGAAAGCCACGCAGATTTCGACGCGCAGCGCCCCATTTCCGCTCCTGCCAGGAATGGTGAAGCTGAGGACGCGGACGATATCGAAGATATCCTCACACGGTCGGTGTATGTACACTGGGCAGTTGAGGCACCGGGGGCAGATGGAGAAACGCGAGCAGAGAAATCAGGTTCCTCTTCGAACCCCGGTTCGCCAGAGAATGAACAAGGCGAGGCACCGAGTGCTGCCGTCACTCCCACTCTTCTCTCTGCTCTGTTCATTCCGCTCCATGCTCTCTATATATACGGATATACCGCAGAGAAGGGCTACGCCTTGGTCGCCTTCGCAACCCGAGAGCGTGCGCTGGAGAGCGCCCTCGAGTTTCAGCAACAGCAGAAGCAGACTCGAAGAGGGCTAGGCAGTGGGAAGAAGAAACCCCCGAGACTTCGGGTGAAGATCGCTGATCAGGTTGAGCACTTGAAGGAGCGACTGTCGGCGCTTCAAGAAGACGCGGATGTTGCTGGAGCGGAATTTGCGCGCGTTGCTGCCGATGCCGCGAAGAAAAGAGCAGACGGCGAAACGCCGAGTGCGAACTCTAGAGGGTTTGCGGATCCGGCACAAGAAGCCACGTAAGTAGCCACTCCTTCCTAGTTCCGAGCTCTGCTCGCTGTATGGAACGTGCGTCAAACAGACACTCAGAAATGCGCAGAAAAGCTGTCGGGTAGTCTCGGGGCATCAGCTTGCCCAAGCGTTTCTGCGGGGCGACTTGTGTGCGGGAAGTCGAACGGAAGAGCGAGCGCGAGATCCGCTTGATACAAAGTTGCCTTTGATTATGCTTTTCCACTGAGTCGTGGCTGTTAGGCAGGAAAGTGTTTGTGTTTTGGGGATTTGCCCCTGGCGAAACCGACAGACTGCGAGTCCACGCGTCTGCAACGGATTAAAATGGCGAGGCCGATGGCTCTACCTGGCCACATTCCGGCTTCCAGAAGAGACTCTATCGTTCTTCGCCAGTACACTGGAGCGTTCACTTGCGTCCAGGTCTTTCCTGACTACTGGAAGCAGTTCCAGCAGCGTTGCAAATTGTCCGTCTCGCCCACTTTCATTCCTCTGCATCGCCAGCGTGGGTCGTGACGGTGGCGTCAGACACCGTTTTGCAGAATGTGTCTGCTTCTCTCAGCGTGTCTGGGCCCACGAGAAGGGAATTGGGCCACGTGCCTGTGTCGGCTGTTGCGTTTTTGATACGTTTCTGTGGCTGTTGTCTTTCGGCTCTACGTCGCTACAGGCAAGCGCCCGACTTGAGATCCGCTCCAACCATGTCAGCACGGGGAACGCCCGAGCCTGCACAGGCTCCGCCTTTTTTCCCTTCGCCTCCTGCGGTCATGACGCCGACGTCGCTGGCCGAGTTTGAAGCGGCGACGCTCCAGCAACTGAGGCTGGCCGCCGCAAAGCGGAAAGCCTTGCAAGCGGCGCAGCAACAGGACGCGAATGGAGCTGGACCGCCTCCTGGGGTCGGAGGATGAGAAGGGAACCTGTTTTCCTTTGCGATTCCGAGGGCAAAGCGAATCTGTCTCTGCTCGGCGTTTTGTGCTTTTCACTTGTAAACAGGCTGCTGGCGTGCTGGCCGGCTCATCTTGGTCCAGAGGAGGAACTTGTCAAGCGCCACTGTGTGAGGTTCTTGTGTTACGCTCCTTTGCGTGAAATCGCAAGCACACATTTTTCGAGGCTCTTTCAGACAAAGGTCGCAGCACACACTTGATGCAGGATTTCTCGACATACAAATTAGCCACGTTGCTCTCAAGTGGCCGCTTCCAGAGAATCTACCCTATCAGCTGGCACCCCAGGCTGCTCTCAGGCGGCGCTCCGCGACTCATTACTGAACAGTTCAAAGCTGCACACCATTTCAAAATTCTGTTCTAATCTGAAAAGAATTACCCTTCCCCGTTAGCTGCCGTGGCGTTTTCGCAAGCTAGAAGTCTACAGTGACCACTCCACGCTCGATGCTGAAAAACTTCGCTTTGCCGTCACGGAGGGCTGATGTGGCTGCTGACGAGCAGTCCCAGCTGATTGTGCGCATCACCAGATGTGCCGTTGGAAACGAGAACGAAAAAGGCATGAATATACGCTGGAATACGCCAACAAGCTACTGCGGCAGATGACAGCGTGAGACTTTCTTCTTCACTGGGAGACCTTTGTACAGTGGAACGCTTGGCCGCTCCGACTCTGAAGTTTGAACCATGTACCCTGCGTTGTTGTCGCCCACACTATGACGGGTCTTTCTTTACACCTGATCTGTCGAGCTCACACAGAGACAACTGCAAGGCATTGCTACATTCCATCGTACATCAGGTCGAGAAGATTCTGTTCAACAAGCTCTAAAATGCGTTCGAAGAACTTGGCGCGGCACTTTGGATCGTACATAAGCCCGTGGCTGCCGTCGAGCACGCCGATGCGGTTGCCGTCGTCCTGTTGCAAACCAGAACCGGGGGCGATGCCTGCGTCCGATCCAGCTTTACCGGTTGACTCTCTGTCGAGGGGTTTTACGGTATCGGTATCGCGCGGCGTACATTCCGCAGTGCTTGCATCGCCTCTCTTGTTGGCTGAGGTGTCGCTGCGGCCATATGAGCAAAGCTTCGATGGGTCTTTCCGTTCGGTTCGTGTGGCGGAAGGTCCCTCGACCAAGGAAAACCAATTGACAAAGTGCGATGGACTCTGGAGCTTCAGATCATCTCGCGCTCGAAAAACAGAGCATGGCACACCTGAGCAGCGTACACAGAAAAACAGAGGGTGCAAACACACTGTACATCGAGACTGTGTGTCTGGTCGTTGGGGAAGACTTTTGTCTCTCGCCATGGGAAAGTCTCAAGGAAGACTTCGAATGAAGACCTGGAGAATAGACCCCGGAAACGAGAAGTTGTTTCCGCCTCACCTGAGACCTGCTGAATCCGCGTGTTTACCTATTGTCTTGACTGTTCCCCGACCTTAGCGTGCCACGAAGAGCGATCTCGTTTTTGCCGCTATATAGTCTGCACTCAAAAGTTTTCTGTCCCACTGCACTTTCTACTGACCGAGAGGCGCGTCTCTCTTGGTAGGAATGTATTCGTCCAGCAGCAAGTGGTCGGCGCGCAAGAGCTTGCCGTAAGCTGCCCAGAGATCGGGCTGGAAGAGGATTTCATTGCAGCTCCATCCCCGAAGCTCCTCCTGCAATTTAGAGCATACTACAAAAACAGGACTTGGTTGGCGAAGAGACTAGACGCACATATCTGCCTGATATAGATCGGTGTGGCTGCATAGAGATTATCGTATGGATGCTGATCCGCAGGCATGTGCGCTACTCGTTCCATGGTGTTAACTGCAGACGCTCCTGAATGGTTGATTGGAGGTCTTGATGTCTTAGCCAATTGTAGTATCCTTACCGACGAAAATAAGCGTTTGAGGGTTTACTCAGAGGCTGACTGATGTGTGTGAATGCGCAACTGTGTTTAGTACACGCCCCGCACGCATATAAGACAGTTTCTGGGAAAATATCTGGCATCAACGCTTGGGCATGCCTCTGCCTGCGACAGGGCCACGTTGGCGAAAGGTGAATTCTAGTTGCTTTCTTTTCAAGTTCAAGAATATACTCTCACGCGCAGACGAGGTCGACGCTTCACCCCGTACCTGGAATTCTGAATCGCTGAGATGCCGCGTTTCCCTCCAAGGTCGCTCGCTGGGCGGAGTATCAGGGCTGACCATGGAAGCAAGAATCATTCGACCTGGGAGCCGGAACTTGGTGTCAGTCTCTCTCCTCTTTGCGATCGCGCAGGCAAGCTCGTAGGCAACCCAAGACCCCATGGAGTATCCCACCAGGACATACGGTACGCGCGAGGAGACCTGACATTGGGTGACAACGTACCACTCTTGCTGAGCGATGAGTAGTCGATGTGGTACAGAGGAACAGACATGGCTCTAGTGATCTACATCGAGTCCCTGCTGCCTTTTCGTAGCGGAGGCAACGATCCGCTGCCAAGTGTTCAGCTTTAGCTCCCGTGCAGTTTCCCTCCACAGGCGGGTGAGATGCACCATCCGACGGCTTCCTAGAAGTGTTTGAACGGAACAGAAACTCAACAGATCGAGTTTCGTTCAGTTCTTGTTCTTGACTCCAGCGGGTTATGGCACTTACTAAAGGAGCGATGACATCGAGGAGCTGCGCGACGCAGTTCTGTATTGTTGTGGGGACAGGTTCTTTACTCCGAAGACTTCGGCCTGGCAGCTGCACGGCAAGCAGCTGTACATCTTCCTTCTCACAGAAGGTAACAAGGGGATTAACGGTGGGCGCTTTCGGAGTCCCAACACCAGTCCACACGGTCAAATCCATTCCTGCCGTCGCACACGCACAAAATGCGGGTGGACATGCATTTGGAAACTCCGTACTCTGGGGGGATACTTTTGACATCGATGGTAAGAACATCACATCCAAAAAAGTGCACCCGTTGTCGTTACTGCGAAAGAACGCTTCGGGCGCTCGCACAACCGGGGCTCCAGGCGACAGAACTGTAGATATAGATGTACCCGCACGATCTGTGTTTCGTCATGCCTTTTTGGCAGATGCACGAACGGAGAGTGATTAGGAAGCTCTACGCTGCCTGGGCACTCAACAGAGCGAAGAAGTACGTTTGGATAAGCGCGCTCTCACCAGCTCCATGAAAGCAAAAAATTCGCATTGTTGGATTCTCTTTCAGTTCTCGCGGGACGCAGCGTGGAAACCACTTGTTGAAATCTGGATGTGGAACTCGTATTTGGTTCGGACTGTCCATCTTCGAGATTAGGGTGTGTAGCGCGCGAAACGTGGACTACACCAGGATACATACGGCCAATTGAGACAATCTCTTCGTTCCTTGTTTCCAGTGCAGACTGGCGTATCGTGACAGGGAGCATCACGACTTGTCTGCTCGCTGCATTAAGAAAACAATCTAGACAGATTTTTTCCGGCAGGCAAGATCGACGTCTCGAGCTTCACCCAGAAAAGAGGCAGAAAGCAATGGGAAGACACTGGACAGGAGGTTCTCCACGCCTAATGAAAACAGTGGATATCTGTTAACGCGCACAGAGGCAAGAAGTCTGGAAACCGGTTGTCGGCAACATCAGACCTACGCAATGTCTGGCAAGCGCAACTGCTCCAAGCTGGCCAACCTTCAGATACTTTGGTCCTGCATGCAGGGATTGATAGATGGATCCCTCAAGTCGTTTGTGGCAGAGGCCAAAAACAGGGAGAGCGCGAAAAAAGATCGCTGTCGCGTGTATACCGTGCGGGAGACATGCGTAGTCCCAATCCTCCACCGGCCAAAGTGCCTTCTTCACCAGATATCGCCCCGGCCACTCTCAACCGCACAGCGCCCTTCCAGCGTGTCGTACTCACTCTTTTTGACATCATTTCTTTAACAAATTATGTACAAGGACAATCGTACCGGATGAGTTGCAGTTTCGCTTCCTGACACGCAGCCACTACCACAGTCCCGAACAGGCGCTCATCCGTTGTAGTCTAGGTGGTTAGGATACGCGGCTCTCACCCGCGCGACCCGGGTTCAAGTCCCGGCGACGGAACTCTTCTTTTTCTCTCTCCTTGCTTCACCGGAAACACCGAATTTACGCCTAAGTCATTTATTTGCACCTCTGAGAATTGCGAGGGACACTGGAGCGACGGCCATTGTACGCGCACAGACGAGAGCCTGAGAGCAGTTGTGTTCTAAAAGTCGCAGTGTACGTTTCCTGTGGAAGCGGTATGTGTGATGCCTTACATCGTCCGTTGTTTCCTGTTTGCAATCACACTGTAATTGCTATTAGTAATTTGCAAGGCACTGTGTCAGTTGCGTTGGTTTCCGTGATGGGGAAGGACCGCAACGAAGTTTTGGTTGAAGCATGTGGTCCTTGTTTGCACGCTACAGAAACGGAGGAACTGTTCAAGGACTGCTTTCCTCTCGCTACACGCAGGTGCTCAGAAATCCAAAGATTTCTGGAACTGGTCATATGTGCTCTCGATGCTTTTTGTTCGCGGGGTTTGTACTACAAATCCATGCATGGCGTCCTCGAGCGCCACATGCCAGATAGAAACCCCGCACTCTGATAACACTATAGTCGCCCGGCTTTTTACGAAACAGAAACACACGAAATGCTGAAAAAAAGCGACGAGAGTGAAGGACAACGCCGCTGCAGAGTCGTGTACAGTACAAAGTTTTTGCCTACACGAAAGAAGTGGATCTGCGGTCACGTGTCTCCTGGTCGGAGCCCGTCGGAACAACAGGCGGACACATGAGACTGACATGTTCGACGAAAATCTGGAAGATCGTGCCTGGTAAGAGCTTCGTCTCGAGTCCGACGCCTGTTACATGTCCTTCTTCGCCTCTGCCTGGTGACAAAAGCACACGTTGGAAAAGTGCACGCCACATCCGTACTGTGTGTTTCTCTCCCCACCCCTTGTTCTGTTCCTCTACCGTGTCTTTCCTATCCTTTTCTTTCCTTCCCGGCTCGCCCTCTCATACTTTGCTTCTCTGCCTTTCCCTCACGACGTACTTGCTCCTCCTTCTTCTTCAGTGCGCGTTTGCGAATCGACAGACACCGTGGAAGGTATGCGGCTTCCCAGACCTTCCGGGGGACAGCGTTGGACAGCCAAATGATGCATCGATGGACGCAATAGGGGGAGATGGTTGTAGGGCCTCGCATGCTCCCGTTCTCGATTGCTGCCATAGCACTTTTGGCGTATCTGAAGGAGAGAAAGGAAAACGGCAAGCACTCTGCAAGGCGAAAAAAGAAACACACTGCACCGCGAGTCCACGTAGACAAACCAAAAGCATCTGCGTCAGTCACGCCTTCAAAGAAACCGACGCCCAGGAGTCTTTCGTAGGCACTACGGGCAGGAGGCCGATCGGTGGCCCTCGCCCCTCAACCCCGCCCATAAAGTTTGCCGTGTGCAGAAACAGTTCAAGTTGCTCTGCAGCAGCTACACGTCGAATATCCACTGATCTAATGCCACATATGGCCGTATACTCGGAGCCTGTACTCCACAATGGATATTCCCGAGAACGCTGGGCGGCGTGCGCTGAACTGAGCTCGGCGGTGTCGACAGTCCGCGGCAGCAAGAACTCACGTCTCAGTGCTGGGGGTCATCAGACTGGCTTTCCGCATCTTCGACAGTTTCGTCGTGACCAAGAGCGGCACGTGGCACTGAACAAGGATGTTCTTGCTGGCACATTCCGGCTGAGAGACATGCAATACACAGGTTCTTCTACACAAGACTCCGGTGCTACGGGCTGCTCAAGTTGGCGCCTCACTCGCACTGTACCTTTCTATTCGGCAAAGCACTCCTCTTCCCCTCCAACGCGGCAGCTCCACCATCCCTGTGGGAAACGCACTCGGGAGTGTACCACGGTAACGCCTGTGGGGAGTTTTTCGTCAAAAAACCTTGGCACGACAGCTAATTCAGAGACAGTTCTGTTTTTGCTTTCAGAACATGGGGCGACGCCGAAAGTCGGACCGTGACAGACCAGAGACGGTTCGTGTTCACTTCCGTAGCGACACACATGCACGCGGCCTACCTGGAGGGAGCGGCAGAAAGACTCCGCTGCAGCTTTTGTCGCCGAATAGGCGCAGTAAAGAGGATCGCTGGCGATCTCTGAAGCCCCGCTACCGACGCAGATGATTGCGCCACGTTTACGAGTGACCATGCCTGAGAAAGCACCAGACGCGAGGATTGGTAGGATAAAAGGCAACTTTAAGCGCGGTATCTATACCTGCAGGGTTACTAGAACCGTTTAAATGTACGTAGAAGATGCGCAAAACTATGAAAATACAACCTATAAAAGGCGCGAATGCAGTGGAAACAACCCGCGAGTCCCCGCAGGTAAAAGCCAAGCGAATGGAGAAGAGACGGACGAAAAGAAGAGAGAGGAAACCAAACCAAAAGGAGGAGAAACAGAAGAACGGAGAGTGGCGGGGCAGCATATGGAGGCCTGAGCGACACTAGGATACTCGTTCAACAAGGACCAGGAAAACCAAAGTTACCGAGAAGTTCTTCTTCTCTATCCACTCCATGAACATCCGTCTCAACGGACTCTGCTGGCAAAAAACAGCATCCCCGAGCCACCCACACCTCTCTCGTGCTCTTTCCTGATCGTCTCTGTTACGCCCTTTTCCCGTCCCTCTTCTCCCTGACACTGTCGACTGCGGCCTCTTCTTGCGTCTCACGGCGTCTTCGTTGGCTTCCGTGAAAAGCTCAGGAGTCGCCTTTCGAGAGGAGCACGGAGGAACGCGAAGAGCCCGGAAACTCCCTCTCGCTCTCTACCAGAGAAGATGAGAGGAGACATGCACAAGAAGGCTTGTGGAGAGAAACACGGCGTTGCAGCGATGGGAGCGACGCCGGACCTACCTGGATAGACCACTCGAGTGGTGACAAGCGTGGATCTGACGTTGACATTGATAAGCTGATCGAGAGTGTGCAGGTCCAGCTCATCGTAAAACTGCGCAGCACGAAAGACACACGCAAAACAACACAGATTCACACAGAATGACCCTCAGCAACTGACTTCCGCACGCAGACGAATCGTCACAAACGTGGAACCTGATAGGAATAACCCCGCGTTGTACCACCACTTCTGACCGAAAACGGACCTCATATACACAGAAGCAAAATCCGACATTTCCATAAAACGCACATGGCCGTTTCGGCTGTACAGACACTGTGTGCAGATGCCAACAACCCGTGCGAGTTCATACAAAAGTTCAAAAAACTCAGGGCTAGACGTGAGGTGCATGTACACCTCGATGTCTTTGGTTGTCCCCATCCGTTCTCAAAATTTCTCTTCCCTCCCGGCGAGTTCCATTCTTTCCCCGACTTGCTGTGGGAAGGACTTGGAGCGACAGTTTCTCACCATCGCATGCGGATACGAAATGCCGACGTTGTTCACCAGGATTCCCACGTCGAGGTTCTGCAGTGCAGCGTCGAGCTTCTGGAAGAGACTTTCCGTTGTGCCCTCCGAGAAATCAATCGCGAGACTCTTCACGCCTTTCACGGAAGGGACCGCCGACTGGAGCTGCGGCACACCAACAGCGAGAACGGCAGGCGAAACGCGGATGCAGAATTCCGCAAACCCCGGGACGTTCATCCCTCTCTCCTCGACTGGGGAATTCTTCCCCTCTTCCCGTTTCTCGTCAGCGTTCGCGCTGCCTCCGTTTCCTTATCGTTTGCCCAGAGAGCAGTCGCCTCGAGTGCGGCACAAGGAGAAGAAGATCGGTGAGGCGAGCCCTAACCCGCGTTTAAGGCCTGCAGCATGCGCGGGCAGCCGTGCGGGAGAGAAGAGAAAACTGCACGGAGAACCTCCACTCCCTCCACAAGAAGAGGGTCAAAAATAAGTGATAACTCTTGCCTGCGTGGCGCCCTCTCTCTCCGAAGCGAAAGTCGAGACCGATTTCTTCGCCCATACACCAACATACACACGGCACACTTGTATACACATTCACTCCCCTATAGGTATAGACATGCGCATGGGTAAATACATGGCTGCATTGAATATTACCACCTTCAGGAAAGAGAAATGTTCTCATGTGCAGGAATCGTTGTTTTCTCCCTTACGTCCTGCTCCGTCTGTCGGAGACGCTCCGGATTCCTGGAGACGAGGAAGACTTTCATGCCTCGCTTGGCAAGCTCAATCGCCATGGCCTTTCCGATGCCGTCCGTGGCGCCGGTGACCACGGCCCACTCGCCGAATTTGACGAGTTGGAATTTCCGGCTGAAGAGAGTCTGCGAAGAGGAGAAAACGGGGAGAGAAAAGGAACACCTGGAGAGACGCCCCCAGACCCTGAAAGAGAAAAACTGACCGCATCCGCTTTCCAGAGAGTAGACGCACCGCGACGAGCTCAAAAAGCCGGGCAGAGAACAGCAACACACACCGCGAAAAGAGGCCGCGGGGGCATGCGCGGCGGCCGCCGCTTGAGAAGAGACACAGGAGGAAGGGCGAGGAAGAAGAGGGGAGAGACAAAAGAGTGGAGAGACAAAGGAAGAACACGCGTAGTCGGGGTCGTGGACGGAAGGAAAAAAACTTCGGAGAAGAATCAGGCAGGCTCCTGACGGAGACGGGCACGAATGTCGTTAGGCTTCACTCAGGAGACTGCGTTTGCGGAGACTACGAATCTACAAAAAGACGGCGATCATCGTGTGAAAACAGACGTTAAATGAAAGAAGAAAGGCGACTCGAGCTGCCTCCCTAACCGCGTAGGAAGGAAAATGACCTTGAAGAGAATCCTACCAAACTGGGAATGCGCGCGACACATGATCCACAACAGTGCGAGAGACACCGTTCACCACAAAGAAAACGCCCCACAGCGGAGCGTTGACACAGCAAAACAAAAGGGAGGCAAATATTGCATGTGCATACCCCATATACGAATGCACATCTCTCTCCCTCTTTATATATGCATGCATACAAATGCAGATTCATATATCATATATATATATATATATATATACATACAATGACCTATACATATACCTATCTAGATACCTTTACATCAATATGTATGTATTTATGTATATATATATATATATATATATATATATACTTGAGCTGCATGAAGAAGAGTGGACGATACGCTGATACAGGAGAGGCGAAAGGGACAGCAACGAACGAGAGGAGAGTGTACCTTGAAGACTCGGCGCACGATCGACAGAGACGCATAGGCGAGAAGAGCTAGCCCAAGAACCGTCACCCCCAGCTGGAGGAGAGGGCAATGCTCCATGGCGCCTTGCACGTGGCTGTTGAGTGCCGCAACGCACTCGCAGCAAAGGAGACCCATCTCGGCTTCGCTTTTTCGCCGTTTTTTTGTCGGCTTCTCGTGCTGCTCTGCCGGACACGGCAGAGATGGTATGAGGCAACAGAAGGGACGATGGAGCGAAGGCGACAGAACCAACTTCCGAAAAGAAAAACTTGTCGACGGGAGGCTGCCGACCTTTTGATAGAGGCGAGAGAGACGAGAGAGGTGGGAGCGAAGCGAGGGAGAGAAAATAAAGAGAGGGGAACCAGGGCGGCGTTTTGAGCCGAAGGCGGTATGTTGGGGCACCACGGACGAAAACGTTCAAGACAGCGACAGTCGCAGATGGCGAGGAGACGAGTCGACAAGAACAGAGGCCCTTGGGCGCTGCACTACTGAGCAGCGTGAGAGGAGGCGACGCGAGACAGGACCGGACCCAGAGACGAAGTGGAGGAGACAGGGGGAGAGAAGGGGAGAGACAGGCGTATTTGTGCGGCAAGATGTGCTTGTGTGTTCCTCACGACGGAAGAAACGAAAGACACTTCGAGCAAGGCAAATGGATAAGGACTCACTGCAGCCTTTCTTGTTCCCTTCTCGGCACACACAGACGCACACCATGCATTCAGACGAGGGAGGTGGGCAGAGCAGTTCGCTCTCTGCTTCTCGTGGACAAGCTATGAGCCAGCGAAAAGTCGTACTCCAAATCACTGGAGACCCAGCTTCTCGATACGTCGTTTTGGCGCTAGACACATCCTTTTCCTTGGTTTTATTCTGCCTTCTATTCAGGTCCTTTTCTCTCCCTTTCGGGTTCACGCGGCACGAAAAAGAGCTGCTCGGTTCGCCCGGCGCCTCTGGGGGCGTCCGCGAAGGAGGGTGACGTGCCCCTGCCGTTCTCTACCATGCCATGTCAACCAGTCGTGTCTACCGACCTTTCTCTCCATTTTCCCTTGCATTTGATGCGTACGCTTGCTAGCGAAGTCTAAGAAGAGTACCGGGAGAAAACGCTCAAGAAGCTGGCTAAAGTTAAGTCATTTCTGCCCTACAGTTCAGCGTGTCCGAGCGGTGAGTCGCAGGCAGGGTCGCCGGCCGGCAGGCACCGTTCGTCAGATTCCGCTGTCATAGCGATTGCGAGCGATGCCCTCTGGATAAAAGAACAGCACCGCGCGGGAGTGCTCTTACCGAGAAGAAAGGCCTATGCCGGTGTGTCTTTGGGGAAAAGGAGACCGGCGTTCGCGACTTGACAAGCGGAAAGTCGCCGTGTGCATTTCTAAACAACAGGCGCACCTCACAGAATCGCCGAGTGCGGGCGCATAGTGACTGGCTCGGGTGTAGGTACACACGATCCTCGGGTTGGGATCCACAGGGGGGTACGGTTTTTTCACTCTCGCGGTTTTTCCCCGTTTTCCAGAGACGAATGGAAGGTCATCCCTCTTCTCGTTTCTGTGAGACTCCGTTTTTCAAAACCATGGGAAGGCGCATTCCAAACGAAGGACGAGTGCTGTCGCCCGGGAAGACAGCCCCGCCCGCCTGGCTGCTGCTCGCCTGGGCAGGCTCGCGTACACGCAAAGGCTGCCGCGAACATGTGCACGGCAGAGAACCGGAAGACAGAGAGAGCGACGGCGCTTGCTGAGCCGCCGCGGTGTAAACTCGCGAAAGGTTGAACACACAAAGTCGCAGGAAAAAACACTAGAAAAAGCGAACGATGGCTTCCATACGAAGCGCGAAGATGTGCAACGCACACGCAAAAGCTTCCGTTTTCCCTTCTTTCTCCCGTTCTCTTTTTCGCTGACAAGGCACACACCAGCGTCAAACGCGCGCGCGTCTTCGCTCGGACCGGCCAGGCAACGCCCGCCATGGCAAAGGTCTCACTCGACCGCGTAAGCGACAGTTCCCGTATGCTCCAAATTTTTCCCGTCATCCTTGGCTCTTTCGCAGTCCCTGCAATTCGAAATACGGGAAAGAATGAGTTGGTCGCCGTGACAGCGTAGGAAGGGAAAATGGCGACTCCGTTTCCTTCGCTTGTCTGTGCACCCCGTGAGGCAGCGACAGAGAAACGGTGAGGCCGACAACCGCTCCTCTGCTGTCTCGTTTCTTGTGGCGTTCTCGCCGTCTTCTTTCTTTTCTGTGTTTGTCACTCGTTTCCTCTTGCCCTTGGCAACGTCCTGGATGGTTTTGAAGCTCCGCCGTCTATGGGTTTGTTCCATTCCTCATCCTTATACCCAGTCTGCCTTCCAGTAGATCGCGATTCCCTTCTGTGACGGTCGAGACCCGACTCGCTGCTTTCACTGCTTCTCCCTGGTTTCCTTACGGTTCTTCTCATCTTTTTCTCCGTTGTTTCTTTCTCTTTCCTCGACTTGGGTGTCGAAGACGTCCCTCGTATTCTCTGTTGCCTCCGCCTTGGCGTGCCTGCTCGCTGTACCCGTCCGGTCCACGGTTTCTTCTCTCCCTGTCTTCCTCCTCTCTCTCTTCTTTTCGCTATAATTTCCCCTTCAGTCTTCTTCCAACTCAGTCGCATTCGCTCCTCTGCAGCTGCTGCCTAAAAAAGAGCGGTCTACGCGTTTTTCCAGTCCCGTGTTTCTTGCGCTTCGAAACGGCCGCTAACTCGCCCGTCTTCTTCCCCCTCTTCCTACTGCTCCGCCCCTCGCCGTCGCCTTCTCTTCTTTTCTTCGCCTTCCCAACGATCCCATCCTTCTGCAGCGACTGCTCCGTCGCTTTTGCGTCGCGTCCTCTCAGCCCTCTCTTCCGACTTCCCTCCTGTCTTTACGCATCCCCGCCTTCCCTCCCGTTCCTCTTCTCTGCTCCCTTTACCTTTCTCGCCGCGGTCCCCACTTCTTCGCCGGCTTTCCTACTCGCCCCTCTTCGTTTCTCCTTCTCTTCCGTGTCTTTTCTGTCTCCTCTTCTGTCTCTTCTCGTTTCCCTTTTCCCTCTCTTCTCTCTTTTCCCTCTCTTCTCTCTTTTCCCTCTCTTCTCTCTTTTTTTTTTCTTTTAAGATGGCACCGTTTGCCCCGAAGGCGCCTGCTTTCCCGCTGGCGGCGCAGTCCAACCGCCTGCCGCCTTCGGATCGCCGGGGCTTGGCGGAGCAGCGCGACGTAGACGGTCGACCGCTGCATGGAAAGGCGATCGAACCCGTGCACCCTCTGACAGTTCGTCCCCTGTCTCACGTGCCTCGCCGCAAAAGGCGAAACTTGGAGAGGCGACACGAAGGCCGAGGCGTCGTCTGGTCCTCCGAAAGAGAACAACTCCCGACGCTCCTTCTCCCGGCCCCCAGACCGTCAGGTAAGCTGGAAGCGCCGATGGAGTATGCGACGACGAGGAGCGCTGTCAACTCGCGCGCGCGCGCGCCACGCCTGGGGCGCTGAGGAGCGTTTTGTCGCCGCGACGAACTGGCCGTCAGGGCTACTCTCAGCTTTTCCCTTTTTGTTGCTAAGACACTTTCTGGACAGCTCGAGAACGTAACACACAAGACTTCGCGACTCTTCGTCGCTCGGCAGGAGCTGCCGGGGAGGTATCGGAATTGTAGCGAGATTTATTTGCCAAAGAAAGACGAAGCAGCGATTGCGCGCAGGAAGGACTGTGCCAAATGAAGGAAGGGAAAGGAGGGTTTCCCGCGTGCGTTCCCAATCCCTTTCCGTCGTTTTTGTCCCTCTGTTCTCTCTGCAGCTTCGCCGTGCACGGAGAACCGCGCATGCATGAGCTGCTGGGGCCGCGTAGGGACTCTGTATTGCTCGGAGTGCAGCAAGTTCTTGTGTGGCATCTGCGCAATCAAACTGCATGCGTCTGGGCCGAATCAACAGCACGTGATCAATACGGCCAGCAAGGCAGGCGTGTTCGAGATCGACGCTCCAAAGATCGAAGAAGAAGAAGAACCCGCCTCCACTGTCGATGACTTCGATCTCGCATTCGAGGACGACGTCTGGGAGACCATGAAGGAGTAGGCCGCCAGGAACAACAAAGAGAGGGAAGAGAAGAGGGAAAACGCGGAAGGGACAGCAGCGGAACATGCCGTCAGAAAAAACCCTCGAGAGAAAGCGAGAGACTAAGAAACCGAGCAGGAGTGCCGGAGAGGGGAGAGCTACAGACAGAAAGGGGGAGATGGCGGAAATTCCCAGGAGAGGCCGCAGACAGTGTTCTTTCAAAAACGACCGGGAAAGGCGGTTCGCGTCCTGCAACTGCTGAAAGGCTTCTAAAAACCCTTTTGAGAAACCTCCGTCTTCGTTGAAACTTTTTTGATACTTCTCTTGTGTCTCTTGCGTCTCTTGCACGAAGCATGCGACCAAAGATAGTGGCTGTCGTTCTCTGCCTTTGGCGTTCTTCTCGGTCCGCTTCTCACGTGTCAGACTCTTTCAGGTGGTCTTTTCGGCTCACTTTCTTCACACCTTTCTGCCTTTCCTCTGTTAACTCTTTCGTGGACGTCTCGCGACTCTCTGCGTTTTGTGTCTTTTCTCGCGCGCCTCTCTCCGCTTCTTCCGCTCCGGCGGCTGCCGCGCCTCCCTTCTTTGGCAGTGGCGAGATCGGTCTCTCATTCCGAAAAAGGAAACTTCCCGCTTTTTGTGCGCAGAGCAACGACTCCCTGCGAGCGTCACCCCGCCGAGCCGGTGACCCTCGCCTGCGTGACTTGCCGCTACCTCCCGCTGTGCGTCAAATGCGTGGAGACGCCCCTCCACCAAAAACACCAAATTGTCAGTGTCCGCGAGGCGGTCCCCGCCGCCCGAGACATGGTGAGCTCGATCTGCGCTTCCGCAAAACAGCGCGAAACGCTTTCCCGCCCCTCTGCCCACGCCCCTCGACAAAAGCCGCATCTATTCACAAATGTGTACAAATATATATGTATATATATAGATGTATATGTGTTTGTGCTTGTGAATACCAATGCATGCAGTGAGGCACGCCAGCACATTTGTTCTCTCGAAATGCAAATGTACGCTTGCGTGTGCACATGCGCCGGTCTGCCCACGCATACGTATATTTATATGTGAGTATACAGATGTCTTTATATGCAAAAATACGAATATGTGTGCGCAGAGTATTTGTGGGAGCAGTGCGGGGTAGCGAGAGCACAGAAGTGGGAAGCGGCTGAACGTGTTGAAAGGGATGCGAGTCTTTTTTTCAGCTGAATCAGGATTACTCGAATCTCGCCCGCCAGCTTTCTCAGCTCCAGCTTATCAGTTCGAGGCTCCGCACCGCCAAGGTGAGAGACTGGCCGATTTCCTGGAAACCTGCGTCTTGGTTCTGCGCAAGCACGCAGAGTGTCTCTGCTTCGGCGCGGCCGTCAGTGTGTTTCCCGGTTTTCTGTCCTCGTCTCTTTCCTCTCTCTGTCGCCCTACCGAAGGTCCCCCACCTCAGCCGACAAGCGTCTCTTCTTCCCTCCACTGCTGTCTTGCCGCGCCTCGCACCCCACGCGTTCTCCTTCGTCTCTGCCAATCTACGCTCCCTGGCATTCTTGTCGGTTATCTGCCCGTTGCCATCGGCATTTTACGCGTGGCTCCTCCAGCGTGAATTTGGACCTCCTGCCGCGTTCTGTCGGACCTCAAGCGCGCTGCATCTACCTCTGTGTACATCTGCGCATCCGCGTATCTCTCGGCACATCTGTACTCGCGCACGTCTACGTAGTGTAACTTAGTATAAGCTGTCGACTTGTGTGCTGTTCCAGTCCCTCTCAGCCGCAGCCTGGGGGCTGTTACCTGCCTATTCGCTTTCTGCGCCGCTCTCTACTGCGCTGGTGACCCTGTGTCGGCGCCACCGCGCGTTCACCTGGGGCGTCACTTCCTGCGTTTTGTGTCCAGAGAAAGGCGGCAGACCTCTCAGAGATCCATCAGCAGAAGATCGACGACGCATTCAAGGTGAGACGAGAAGATTCCGGAGCCTGACGGAAAGCGAGAACAGAACAGGAGAGAGCGAGGAGATAGAGCAAGGAGAGAGGGAGGAGAGAAAAGAGAGGAGATAGCGAAAACCACATTGAAGGAAGAGAGAAAAGAGAGGAGAGATAGAGAACCGTAGAGAGAGCAAGAATAGTGGCGAGAGAAGAAAGAGAAGAGAGAGGAGAGAGATAGAGGAGAACGAAGCGTGTTTTCATTTCACGTCAGAAAATCTATTGACGTCCTTGTTTTTGTTATTCAGGCTGTCCACAAAACCGTTGATATGCGAGTGGAAGTTATTGACCACCAAGTTCGTCAGCTGCAGCAACACGGCACACAGAGATTGAGGTACGTTCTCACCACAATCCGCAGGATCTCAAAACGCGAGTTTTTGCCGTGCGTATGCATTTACCGCATGCACTACTCTACACAAACACGCAAGTAAATACAGACACAAATACCCACATATGCAGTACCTAGCACAAAACCTATAATAACCAAGGGGACCATACTCTTTATCAAAATAGGAACGCATCCACTAACTACATTTTAGATTTGTATGTGCAAGTCGTCAAGACAGATGCGCACTCGTACAGAAACCGTTCCCGTGCCCGAATTCGTCCATTTGAGAAGCTGTCGAAGCAGTTGAAGGGCTGGCTGCATTTTCAGGTACCCAGGTTGAAGAGTTGACGAGGATCTTTCCTTGGCGTTCGGGAACACATTTGCTACGCCGATGTCTGGTCTCGCGATTTGCTTGCAGATTTGTGAATATGCAATGTGACACTTTTCGGCGGTATTTGGTCGCAAAGGGCCATCAAGTGGGGCTGCTCAACGAGTTGGGCAAACGGAACGAGGCGGCCGCGTTGAACGCCTACGTCAAGCTCAAACCTACCTTCGACGCTCTCGAGGGACAAGCCAATCATTTAGAAGGTCGGAGACACTTTCTCTAGACGCTTCAACGGGAGCACATCGACACCGTGCCCACGTCTCTCTCTTCCGGTGTAAATACACCCAGAGATGTGTAGACCGCCGCCAGAGTGTCGCAAGGAGGTATTCCAGGTGGCCCCTGTGCTTGATACTTTCACACCTATTTTTGTATTTCCATGTGGAGGAATGCCTCTGCGTGTTGACGCTTTTCCACTGGAGGTTTTGGTCCATCGTGCTCTCGATGAAACATCACTGCGTGTGCGGGCCCCGATTTGGGGACACAGACACGGTGTATCTCGACGTTGTCACTGCCGCCTACAAGCACGAATCTCTCTCTCTCTCTCTCTATATATATATATATGCGGATAGGTGCATACAGAGATAGACACGCATATATATATATATATATATCTATATATCTATATATTACGAGTCCACGTTTCGTTTCATCTGTGGGGAGGTGGCTGGGTGTCTGTTTTTCTCAGATATGCAAGCGAAGCTGAGCATTCCGTTCTGGAAGCTGACGCCAACGCACACGGAAGATCTTCTCAAAGAGGCCCAGACGGTAAGAGGAAATCTGTTTTTTGGAACGCCTGAAAAAGCGAGGAACTCTTCTTGCCCGCCGCTGTCTCGGCGCGAGAGCCTAGCGGCACATTCGCCTTCCGCGCCCTCTTCCGGCGTCGTTTTCCTTTGGTGGGGCTCTGAGAGTTTTATAAGCGCAAGGCTGCCGCAGGCACACCAAGAGCGAGGCACAGAGCGGCAAATGGATAAAGAGAGCCGAGAGACGCCTACCGAGACAGTGTGAGGTTCGCAGACGAAACGAAGGTTTTGAAAGAAACCGTTTCAAGTGAAGACACAAAAGGGTTTGGAGGAATTTCGAGGCGTTTGCAACCGTCTGTGGATTGTGTTCAGGCGATCTTCGACGCCTCGGACCACGTCACCGAGCTTTGCCATGATTTGACGGAGCTCGTGGAGAACTTCCGAGGCGGCAACTTCCCCCTGCAAGGGTGGCCAGGCGATTTCGTCGCGAACGAAGAAGAAGAAGAAGTCCTCGAGAAGAAGTTCCAAAAAGACAGGAGAGACGCACCCGTCATCTACAAGGACGGAAAAGTGCCGTATCGCGACTACTTTTTGGAAAAAGGTAGAAAGTCGTTCCACACAAAATCGAGCTCTGACCTCAAACCGCGTTAAGATACACGCTCGCGTACATACACCTACATATATCAAGTGCATATATCATAGGTATATCGTGTATCTATCATACACATATACATGGTATCAGATACATGATATCAGATACATGATATCAGATACATGATATCGTATACATGGTATCAGATACATGATATCATATACATGGTATCATATACATGGTATCATATACATCGATCATGTGTATCTCTTTTGGTGGCGATTCCTGCGTGTATGTAGAGGTGTGGAGGGGTAATGCGATTTATATAGTATGCAGAGGTGGGCATCTGCATACGCACGCAGAACCTGTGTGCACAAACCGCCCTGTCTTCCAGTGGCGATATTTCTGCATTCGAATCGAGGCCCATACGTGCTGCTTTGCATGCAAAGGCGAAGGCGGGCTTGGCCAGCTCCGCGCGTTTTCTGCCGCGTTTTTTTCTGTTTGCAGCGCCGTCGCAGTGCCAAGCCTTTGTCCGAAAGTAAGAGTCTGTCCCGGCTGGCGAGCTCGAGGGGGACCCTGACGATCACTGGAATGCCCCTCTGTGCTCACCACGTGTTTCGGCTCTCTCTCTTTTCTCCGTTCCCGGGTCCTCCCCCCAAAGGGTGCCTCTCTCGTGTTTTCGTCGCAGTCTCTGCTATTCTTGTGTATGTCCCTCTCCCCTCTCCCTTTTTTCCTCTTGGCTCCCTCGTTTTCTCGCGTTCTTCCCCTCACTTCTCTCAGTCTCTTTCCCCTCTCTCATCTCTCTTTTCTTTTCTCCTTTGTCTCTGATTCTCTCCCCCGCCTAACATCTCGCGCCTTCTGCCTTCAGAGATACGCTTCACATGCACTGGGAGATTCGCATGGTGACGGTCCGCGGGCACTACTTGTGCGTGCACACGACTGCGGAGGCGTCGTCGCCACTGGAGAGCGCCATTCTTCTCTCCAAGTCGGTGGTTTGCCGCTCGTTCTCGGATCCAGAAGTGACGGCAGTCGGCGTCATGGCGAGGCGCGACTACCCCTTTGGCCTCGAAGTCGTCGAGATGGACGCGGAGGGCGCGGCCCTCGAGGGATACTTGCTCCTCGCGGCCGAGAGCCACGAACTGGTCACGGAATGGATCACTATTCTCAGGAAGAAGTGCGCCAAGCGCTTCTCCTCGGCGGAAGTCCCGAACTTGCCTTGCGCCCCGCCAGGCTTGCCGCTGGGCGAGCTTCCCGACGCCATCGCCACCGCCGACATGCGCTACGGCGCCTACCACAAGTCCATGGCTGCAGGCGTCCCCGTTCGCGGTGTGCTGCAGGACCGCGTGGCGTCTCCCGACCGCAGCGACGAGTCGAGCGAGGAAAAGAGCGACGAGTCGAGCGAGGACGACTCCTCCTTCGAGTCCTCCGACTACACACTGTCGTCGGAGTCGACTTCCTCAGCGTCGCTGAGGCGCAACCGTCGCTGGCCGTCGGACCTGGCTCACGAGTCCGACGACGAGCCAGTTGACCGGACGCCTCCCCTCCCGAGGAGGCAGCTTCTCCCCGCCCCGCCTTCGCCGCCACCAGAGCCGAGCTCGCCGCAACAGACCGAGTCCGAAAGCGGCGACGAGTCTCACCTGATCCGGCCCTCTCTCGTCAAAGCCAGGGGCGCGTGGATGCGGCAGAAACCGCAGAAACAGCGGTCCGCCGACCGCGGCCGGGCGAAACCGCTCAGCATTCGGGAGCGCGCGGCCGCCTTCGAGCGCTCCAAGGCAGCCTCAAAGTCTCCAAATGTGACGTCTCCAGTGTCTCGTACGCCGACTCGCATCAGCGAAGGCGGCGGAGACGCCGTGGACGCAGAAGGTGGCGACACCGCAGGAGAAGAGACTCCCCTAAACGGCGCTGGCGGCACGCGAGAGGGTTCCCGCCGCTTTGTCAACTTGCATGCAGAGCTTCACCGGCGCACGCCGCCGGCCCTCTCTGCGAGGCGCGACGAAAGCGGCGCGGTGGGAGAGGCGGGCGGAGACAAGGGGAAAGCACCCGCGCGAGAAGAAGACTCTCAGAGACAGCGAGGCGAAGGCAAACGCGCAGAGGCGACGCAATCGAGACAAGACTCCCAAGAAACCAAGGACGACGAAGGCGCAGATGAAGAGGAACAGGGGGAAGATGAAGAGGACGAGGAAGAAGAGGAGGAAGAGGAAGAAGAGGAAGAGGAGGAAGAGGAAGAAGAGGAAGAGGAGGAAGAGGAGGAAGAGGAAGAGAGGGAAGAGGAGGAAGAGGAAGAGAGGGAAGAGGAGGAAGAGGAAGAGGAAGAAGAGGAGGAAGGGAGTGAAGGAGATCGTCGGGGAAAGAAGGGAGTGCAACAAGAGATGCGGTTTTTCTTTCCTGGTCCACGGCCTGGGCTGAGCCCTATGCGCGACATTTCCGCTGCGACGTCTGTGGGAGATCAGAATGAAGCAGACGAAGAATATCCGTCTTTCCTGCATGCGCGGGAGAGACGCAGCGCAGAGGCGCGTCATTTGCGCAGTCCGCATGACGGGCAAGCGACTGCGCGGCAGAGAAGCGAGGAAGAGCCTTCCGCGGAGGAGCGGCGCAGCGCGCGAGAGGCCGAGGCGATCGCGCGGCACACAGTCTTGCGAGAAGACGAGGCTTGGCTGTCTGGTGATTCGGAACTTCTCGCAGTGAACAGAGCAGCGGGCTCCGCCCGCTTTTTGGGAGAAGCAAAGGCTGCGAGGTGAGAACCGAGAGGCGGGAAACGGCTAGGAGGCAGAGACGTGGAGCAGCGAAGAGAGAAAGCAACCGAGGAAGAGAGGAGAAAGGGGGACCAGACGGAAGAAGAAAGGGAGGCGAGGGGACAGAAGAATGGGGGGGGGGGGGGGGAAGAAAAAGGAAGAAAGGGAGAAAAACGGAGGACCAGACGAAGAGGAGAGCGGTGGAAAAGCCCAGCGTGGAGCGTTGGAGAAGGGAGAAACACTGGAGAGACGCTCGCGGGGGAGAACAGGAGAGTCACCAGAAAAGCATTTGCATGTTGGTAGGTGACGCCTGACACTGGCGCTATCACTGTCACCCCTCTTTTCTTCTGCCTTCCTCTGTTGCTGCGTTTTCGCTTCAGCCGACTTGCCGGCGCGTCTCCTCTCCCCCGAGCAAAGGCAGCAGAAGCTACTGCTTCCTCGTCCTCTTCGTCCTCTTTGTCCTCTTCGTCCTCTTTGTCCTCTTCGTCCTCTTTCTCTTCTTCTGTTTCTTCTGTCTGTTCTTCGCTTGCCCCTCGCTCGCACCGAGAAGCGGAGACGGACCAGGCCGCGTGGCCACGCACCTTCCTGCACGTGCACGGGGCTGTGGCGGCGAGCGTGCGAGGTCCGGACTCTCGGAGACGAAGGACAGGGCCCAAGATGCGTGCCGCGCCGATGATGATTCGCCTCCCGCCCTCCTCTGCGCTTCCAAAGTTTGTGCATGTGCACTCGGTCTCCTTTGCTCCGGACGCCTTCGTCTCGCCCCGCAGAGAAGACGCGAGCGGCGCAGGGGAGGAAGAGAGCGTCGCGACGATTCAGCAAAGAGCCGGAAAGGGCCGGGAGACACGCGCGACGGAGGCCCCGACACGCGACGCAGCTGACCCAGCCAAAGTAAGCAGAAAGACGACGAGAGATTCGACAAACAATTCTACATCGAAACGGTGCATGCAATACGGCCAAGCATTACTGGCACACATACATATTTATATATATTTATATATAGTTATATATATGTAGATAGATAGATACACACACATATGTACAAGTACATGCGTAATATACATCGAAATACATGCACAGGTACACATGTACTCGTACAAAAAATACACGTTTCCGTGCACGTACAAATGCATAGATCTACTTTTCAGCTGAGGGCCCGGAGTCCGTTGTTTCCAGGTTGTGTACTGCGTCAGGGAGGAGCACAGTCGGTCTTGGTTTCTCTTACTCCATTATGCAAGTTCCTGGTCTAGCGCACTGGGAACGTGGACGCAGACGACTCGAGGTTGCGAGAGGGATCCAGGAAATAAGAGAGCGCGCTGCGTGTGCCTTCTGTTCGCGAAACTTCTTTTCTGTGAGCTTCCCGCGTTTCGGGAGAGTGTGCGTGGTCTCTGGGCTCGAATTCCACTTGCCTGTGCACGTGCTCTCGCTGTCGAGACACCCGGCTGCTTCAAGCGGAAACGTCTTCTCTGTCTTTCGGTCTCCCTCTCGCGCGAAATCTCTTGCTCACTCTCTCGACACGGCCCTCAAAACTTTGTGCTTCTTGTCCTCGGCTCGCGTAGGCGTGTTCTGCCGTGTTTTTGCGCGCCGTTTTCTAAAAAACGTGCTGCTTCCTTCTCTGCCTTTCCGCGACTTCGCAGACTCCCCTTCGCTCGGCGCGGATTCGCAACGCTCTCCCCCATATCGAGAGGTCTTCTTCTTCCGTTTCTTCTGGGACGCGGGTGGTTCGCTACGCCGATCCACAGAGGCTCCACGGGCACGTGGTGAAGGCGGCGCCTGCGAGGCCACCACGGAAGAGAGAACCCGTCGCTGCTGCCGCGCCTGCGACTCCAGAAGATCCACCGGTCAGCCCGCGGACAATTCGAATCATGCTCGAGCAAATTGGAACGAGGAAAATCGGCTAATGCACCAAAGGAAGAAGAGAAAACGCGAGGGAAGATGAGAGGAGAGAGAAGAGAAAACGTGAGGGAAGAAGAGAGAGAAGAAGAGAAGGTAGGAGAGAGAAGAGAGGGGAGGAGAGAGAAGAAGAGAAAACGTGAGGGAAGATGAGAGGAGAAAAGACGGAGGAAACGAAAAAGAGGATACGGGAAGAGGTGCCGTCATCTCTGTTTTTTGTTGGGTCGTCACCCGAGAAATCTCAAGAGACGCCCAGCAATGCTGTTCGAGGAAAATGCGTGGAGGACGTCAACCTTTTTTGTGGAGAGGATGATGGGAGGATGAACAAGGAGCTGCTTTTCCCTCTGTTACACACGGAAATGATGGGCGCACTTGCATACATGTGTAGGTGCGCGTTTCTGTATCTGTTTCTTGCATGCGCCGATCTGTTTGTCTGCCTACGTGGTTGCGTGTGCATGCGCCCCAATGGAGGTGAATGCCGGCGCGTTGTGCTTGGATGTTCTCCACTGTTTTTGTCAAGACAGCCAAGTTGACTCGGGAAGTGTTCTGTTTAGCAGAAATGCGGAAGAAGCTTCTCGAAGCTTTGTTCCTTCGTGTGAAAGCCTCCACGAAAAACATGGAACACAAGTAGATTGTACCACATATATACTCTATATATATACATATATTATATGTGTATGGGCATATTTTCATATTCTTTCTTTAGGAGAGACGAGCGCGAAAAACCAAGGGAAAGGAATTTTTGCTCTCCGTGATTCTCCATCTGCATCGACAGGGTGTTTAGCGTTCACTTTTAGCTACCAGAGAGGCGTCACTTTGAAGTTTATCCTTTTAGGCGTTACCTGACGGGAAAAGGTCTTCTGACTAGAATACAACATGCAAAAACTCGCACGAAAAAACAAGACTTGGATCTCGTCGAGGACTCTACACATAGGCACCGCCAGCGTGAATACACACACATATACATATATATACGTGCATGTGTAAAAACATATATATATATATATATCGATGTATATATCGATGTATCCTTGTCACATTTTGGTGGGAGCTGTACGCCCGTACCGGTGAACAGTTTTATGTCTTGGCACGTAAGAAAGACGCGCCCCCGAAAGCATTTTCGTTTCCTCTGAGAACCGGAGCATTTTGACTGTATCCGCAACATGCCTGCGTCCAAAACGCTGACAATTCTTCCAAGTTCTCAGTCCGCTTTCCTTCCTCTCGAGCATATCTTTCGTCTCTCCTTCCTGTGCGATGCTCCCCTCGGCCACCCACTCTCTCTTTCGCACTTGGTTTCCTCGTCTTTCTTCTTTCTTTGTTCATTTCTTTCGTGTACTCTTGCCTGTTCGTCCAATGGACGGAAGCGCACGGGAGTCTCTGCTGTCTCTGTCTCTTCGTCTTCTCTCTTGCTGCCGAGACGGCAAACTCGACAGGTCCCGGCGAGTCTTTTTCGCATCGCCTCGCTCTGCTCCGCGCCGGGAACGCAGCGAGGCGCGATCGCGGTCGACTGCGGCGCATCCACACAGCGGAAAAATCCGTTTCATTTTCGCGGCGGAATCAACGTTTGATCCCAGGACACCGAGGCAGCGCCTTCGAACTCGCGAAAATTTCTGCATCCATTTTGGCAGAAGGATAGCTGCCTCTGACTGACGCGGCGCGTCCGCCGCCAGCATATGCAGGGATCGCAAAAAAAAAATGTTCCACGCAGAAGGTGAAAATTTGATCAGCAAGAACTCGAAAGAGAACACGTGCCTCGCCACGCACAATCCTATAACTATCTATACCTATAAATATGCATGTGTATCTATATATATCTGTATATATTTGTGTTTATCCGGACATATGTATCTTTATATGTATTGTTATATATGTTTGTAGATGCGTGTACATGCACATGTAATGTCTGGAATAAACGTATGAGACAGGTGGATCTCGATCGTGGAGAGGGTGTTTGCTCTGTCCTTTCGGCGTACTCATGATAGGTTGGATTCGCTCTCGGCGGCGTCTGGGGAAGAACATTTGCAGGCAGCAGCAGAGAAATCGGATCTGCGCTCGCAGCCACTCGGCGGCTGCTGGGACGCCAAAGTCGGCCAGGCATTCCTGCGCGACTGCATGCACGCCTCGGGACCTGGAGAGAACGGCGAGAAAGCACGAAAAAGACAGCTCGGAAGAAACCAGATACACCCCACCATCACCCCGCCATTCTCGCAGTTAAGGACAGAAAGAGTTCTTATCTTTGACGATAAGACATCGTGCTGCAGAAACTCAGGGGGTTAGTACGGCACAGGTGTTGCCGTTGGAATCGGATGCGCGGGACAGGTGACGAGTAAACCATGTGGAATCACCTTGACGGAGGATACTGAAATCTAACGACAACCAAAAGTACACGTCCACGTCCATACACACATGTCGATATGGTTGTGCAACGAAACGCCCATACATGGAAAACGAACACTATATATATATATATATATGTATGCACATACCCACGCACTGGAATCTTGTATAAATATATATATATATATATATATATATATAGGCACACGCAAGAGGTTCGTTTCCTTTCACATAGAGAACTGTGTACATGTGTATAGCTGGCCGAGAGCTGCAAACCGACAGAAACAGGAGAAAACGGCGATCGAAGACGCGCACAGAAGAACGAGGACGCCGGACTTACTTGTATCGCAAGCGCAGGGCGAGGGCGAGGACAAGGACGAGCGTGAGAAGCATCAAGAGGGCGAACTGAGATGCGCAAAAAAAAAGAAACACAAATCCAACCTTGGGACGCACCTCGCGCACCACCCACAACCGCCTCCTTCCCGTTGTTTTGCAACTGCTTTTCTTTTGTTCTAGCGTTACTGTTTTCCGCGAATGTCCGCGTTTCTGCCGGCGTCGCGTGACTCACCGAGACTGAAGACCTGCGATTCGCGTAGTGGAGAGGCACGTCCAAATCCCAGAAGAAAGTGTCTCCTTTACAACGCCCGCCGAGGCGCCTGCCTGCCTCAAATCCTCGCGAGGCCTCCCGCGAAGAAGAGACAGAAGGCGAGGAGACGGGACGGTGGCGAGACAGGAGGCTGAGGGTTGCGGCGCAGAGGAGACTGGTTTTGCTGTTTTCGAGGAAAAGCTGTAGAAAAGCCGGGAAAGATCGGAGACGCAGAGAAAACAGGTCGACAAGTCCAGAGAGACGGAACGCCAGCGCAACACACATTCGGGCCTTTACCATCGCGCACCCTTCCAAGGGAGGGAGAAACGTAGGTCTCCTGAACCGCGTTTCAAAAAAAGTTTCGTGTTTGCGCGTCCTGTGTCTAAGCGAAGTTCAGTGGAAACCAGAGAGTCTGTGGCCTTCTCTTTTCTGCGTAAGAACAGCCGACAGGTTTCAGGGTTGGGAGGCATGCGACGCCGCTGATTCTCTCGCCTCTCTTCTCTGCAACGAACAGTCCGTGGTGCCTTTTCTCTTTCTTCTTTCACGTTTCGCCTCAAGCTTTTCTCCCGACTGAAACGCTCCATCCGACAGCATGCGTCTCTCTGCATCGCCTCTCTTCTCAACCCGCGAAGGCGTGCGGTGCTCCCAAGGCCTCTTCACTTTCTTCGCGTTTTCCGTGCCGAGCCACTTTCCACGTTCGTGTGGCGCTTCTGAGAAAGAGAGATTTCCCCTTTAAGTCTCTGTCTCTCTTTGTTTCCCTCTTTTCCTTTTTTTCCTTTTTTTACCGGGAGAGATATCCACTTGCCGTCCCTGTCGGCCTCGCCTGCTGGAGCGTCGCCCTCAACTTCTGCCTTCGTCGCCCCGCACCGGCAAAACCAAGGCTGTTGCCGTTCGCCTCGCTCCGGGACCACTTCCTTAACGGCTTTCTGAAGAGAAAGGAAGCGTCGCCAGGAACGCACAGACGAGACAGGTGGAAACGGCGGGCGTTCTCCCCTCTCTCTATCGCTTCGCTTCTTCTGTGTCTCTTCTCGAGTCTCCTTTCCTCTCGTTGCTGGTTCCCGACTATCGTGCGGCATGCGCTTCAATGCTGGGTCTCACGAACTCTCTGTCTCTCTCTCTCCGCCTCAGATATCGTTTTTCCTCTCAAGTCTCTGCTGTTCCTCCCGTGCGACCGTCTCTTCGGTCGAAACTCTCTCTCTTTTCGCCCCTTGTCTTCCTTCTTCTCTTCCTCTTTTCTTCCCTCTTTTCATCCTCCCTCCCTTTCGTCTCTCTCTACTCCTGGCACTATTGAGTTTCCCCTTCTCTCCAGGGAGTGCGCGTTACCTCAGGCTCCGGTGCCCCAGCCTCCAGAACGCATGCGCCGACAGCTGCGCTCTGTGCGCTGCGTGGGAAGCTGGAATTCGAGGACTGGTATGGCGAAGAAAGCCTCTCCGACAGCGAAAGCGCTGGCGAGGACGCGTCGCTTGTTCCTGTCGTCTCGAGAAGGTGGACGCGAAGAACGCCTGCGTCGCCACTCTCCAAATCGCGGCCGCGAAGACGCGCCGGGAGTTCCACAAGCAGCTGAAGCAAAAAGATGAGACGGGGCAGAAAACAAAACAGTGGACGGAACCACAGCGTTTGTCCCACTTACACGCACACCCCGTCTCTCCCCTCTCCACGGATTCACACACGCAAAGGAACACAGAGAGAGATACACACACATACACGCAGATACTTACTCGCATATGCATATACCTCGTGTACATCTTTGCGTATATCCATACAGAACTACATCTATATCTATATATATCTGCGTATGGCAGCTGGGTGCATGCAAACGCTCGCAAGAAGCTGCGAAAGATCGCTTCGCGCGCGCTGAGCCTGGAGAGAGAGGAAACACTCACCCCTGGAAGCTCCGGGCCGTGCGGCGCTTCGGCTTTTCTGGAGAGACTCGAGGGCGAGAAGAAAGAGACAGAGAGAGGCGTGCGCCACTCTTCGTCAAAAGCGACAAAATTCCAAGCCTGCTTCTCTCCAACCCCGTCTCCTCCCTCATCCAAAACGTCGAATCGCAGGTCCGCCGAAGACGGAACGGCAGAGCGGGAAGAAGACGAAGAAGAAGACGAAGAAGACGACGAAGAAGAAGACGAAGAAGAAGGAGTATACGAAGGAGACTGGTAAGATCGGAAAGCCTGGAGAGTGCGAAGAGCGTGAGGCGGAGGCAGTTTCGTTTTAGATCGACTGCCAGTGAAACGCCTCTCGAGGGTCGACCGGATTGGCGGCAGCGAGGCAGCAGCCGCCGCGTCCACGCTGGAAAACAGAGACGCGGCGACGGGCGAGGAGAAGAAAGGAAGGCCGGTGAGGAAGAGAAGCGTGGCGGGGCCTTGGAGAGGCAGAAGGCCGCTGAGAAGAGAGAGGCGCACGCGACACACCGGTCAAGGCGAGCACACAGCAGAGAGCGGCAGGAAAGCGGAAGTGAGACGGATCGAGCGCGCGGCCACGGAGGAAGGGAACCGGCGGAGGACGCGAGAAAAAGGCAACAGAAGAAATGGACGAAAGAGACGCGTGGCGAAGACGCAGAAAAGCTCCGAGGTGCCGGGCGAGACTGCGGAAGACGCGTCAAGCGCAGAGATGCATCCCCAGAAGGATAAGCTCAAAACCATACCTTCTCAAGGGTTTGCGATATAGAACCATAACACAGTGACGTAAGCACACGATTCAACCATGCACTGTTTAACTCTACCACCGGATTGGCGCTTTGCCTTTATCCTAAACCAACAGTGTTAATGAGTACAGCTGCCAAGCAAACGCGACGACCGGTAGGACTGGCTGTGCACGCCTGCCATCCGCACCCTGTTGGGGGCGTGCGAGGCACACGCCCACCAAAGTGCGTCTCTCCACATTCGAGCGGACACCCGACCATGGGAGGGACGGGGAACAAAGAAACACACAAGACTCCGTCCAGAGATCCACCCGCGTGTGCGCAGAGATCCAGAGGCAGCATGCCGCGCGTGCTGTCACTGGAAGGCCTTCCACAGAGAGAGAGAGCCCGAGACAGGCCACAGCTTACGTGTTGACCACCTCGATGGTGTGAACAGAGACTCCGGCGTCATCCTGAACAAAAGAAATGCAAACCACAACCGAGCCGGACGGTCGCTGTCCAGAGACTCCCCTCTCGAACCCTTGGGGGGTCCGAGAACGTCGCTGCCTTTGCGCGCGCCGGCCGGGAAGTCTGGCGAGCCGTTGTCTCTCTCTCACACGCGAACGGGCCTTGTCGCGTTTTCCCGGTCGCTTCGTGTCTGCGTTTCTTGACCGCGTACCTGTTTCAGGATCGACGCCCATCCTTTCTGCCTCAGGACGTTTTCCACAAATGTCAGGCGGTCCCTGGGAACAACCGAGTCGAGGACGCTACTCGCCTCCGCTGTTCTCGCGTCTTTCGCTTCTTCGGCGCCTTCCTCTGCGTCGGCCTCGCCTTCCGTTCTGCTCGGGGCGCGCCTCCTGTCGTCAGTCCGCGCGTGGCCGCCGCCAACGCGCTTTGCCTTCCCAGTCCCGATCGCCGGAAGCCGCGCCCCGTGCGGGGCGGAGAGTCCCTGCCCGAGCGCGAGACGCACACCCACTTCGCTGCCGGCCTTGATTGCGGCCGTGACAATTCGCGGAAAATTGAGGCGCAGAGACTCCCGCTGCTCACCCACAGTCTGCCAGAAACCGCCTTCTTCCCATCCGATTTCGGGCGACATCGAGAGGACGCTGTGTGCATGCAGCAGCCAGTCGTCCGCTTCTCCGAAAGTCGGATACCCCAAAACGGGAATGTTCGGCGCGCTGTTCAGGGTCGGAACGGCCAGTGCTCTGCATAAAAACCGAAAACACATCCACCGCTCAAAATCAGCGAAAGGCTGCGGCCACAGGGGGGGGGGAGGGGCGAAAAACATGCACACGGAGGGACTTCATATTCAAATGTTCATACCCACATACACACATCTATACGCGATCTATCTACCTATATATAACTACATGTCTATATCTTACAAGGGGATAGGAAACAGAGTGAGGAGAGGGTGTGGAGAGGATGGTGCTTACACTTTGAGTTCTTCAAAGGCTTTCTGAGCCCAGAGAGGAAGAGGCATATTTTTGCAGCAGTTGAACGGGCGGGTCCAGACTTCGCCGTAAGTATGGAAGTTGAGGGCGACCTCGAATCGACCCAAGAGCCGGAGGAAAGGCGACAGCTGAGGAGGCGAGAAGTCGCGAACGCCGTGGAGAGGAGGAGACAGCAGAGGCGCCTGGGCGTTTGCAGGCGCGCGAACGGCGTCGCTGTGCTCGTGCTTGTCGACCATGCGACTCCCCGCGGCAGGCGACGCGGAAGACTGAGGCAAGGCACGATCCGCGTGTCGATACTGCTCGACGAGAAACTTCACTGCGGCCGTCTCCGGTTCGCTGAAGGGGAACGGCCCGCCAAAGTCGTCGCTCCCTTCTCTGGCAAGGCGAGACACACACCCGGGAAGGAGGAACGGATTTCCACGAGGCGAAGAGGCGGAGCAGATCAGACTCACCGACAGAGGGAGAGAGGAAAGAGAGGGAGAAAAAACCAGGGCGAGAAGAGAGTGCGATCAGCGACTGCTGCGCTTGACCAGAGACGTGCGAGGCAGCGAGAGATGACGTGTGTACGAACGCGTGTGGCGAAGGTAGACCGGGCTAGGGGTCTCTCGCGTTCCGCCGGGAGTTTGTTTCCTGTGGCTGTCTGTGAAGCACTTACGGTTGATCCGCGAGGAAGTTGAACGCGTAATTTCTGTTCAGATCAACGCCTTCGTCCTCGAGTTGCGCGTTTGGCGGGCGGCTCTCCGAGCTGAACCGGCGTCGATTTTTTCGGAGCGCCATGTTCCCTGTCGTCTCGATTGCCACGTACGCGTCAGGATTCAGCAACGGAATCACCCAAAACTCCCGCATGTGCACCAAGTAGACCGCCTCAGGCTCTCCTGCTTGGTAGTCGCGCAGAAGCCGGGCTGGACACGCGCAGGGAGACACCCGAGACGAACGCGTCCCGTTCAGTGCCTCGGCGCGCCCCTGAAATGAGCGCTACGCGAGGATCCACCGAGGCCGCGGCCACGAGCACACCCCTCGATCGCATAACGACGGCTTCACGTTTTTGCGACGAAATGCCGAAGGGACACCCACGGGAAAAGGCGCAAAGAGGACAGAAGTCGGTGACGTTTCTTCTTTTCCGTGCACGACGAGCGAGGCCTGCGCCCCTATCCGGCCTCGGGTTCCTTTTCGCCCACCAGCAGGCGGAAGCCTTCCCTCAGTCCCACCTCGTTATGGTTCAGGTCAAAAACTACGAGAGGATCGGCGACAGTAGGATATACACGTGCGGCCAGCACTTCCCTCGGCAGCGAGGTCCATCTTAAACGCCTTTTCGCTGTCTTCTCTCACCTATGAAGTAGATGCACATCGTCATGCTCATCGGTTCGCGTGCGTGGTGTAGACCGGTGATGAGGATCTCCGGAAACTCGTCCTTTTTCCCGTGGAGGTTATCTGGCTGTGTCCCGCCTTCACTGGTTCCCTGTTCGCGCAGCGGCTCCGACTTTGTGCCTCGAAGAGACGAGGTTCCAGCGGGAGCGGAGGCAGGCGTCGCCGGGGAGACAGGCGCAGCCGCTGCCCGCGGTTTGGACGTCCCCCCGACGCGATACGCCACGATCGGGCGCCCCTCTGTCGAGTGTCCTGAAGGCAGCGAAGGCGAGCGGCACGAACTTGGACCACACGCCGAGGCGTTCGCAGGGGTGGAGAGACGCAGACGCCAGGACATCCACTCCAGAAGAGAAACCGAGAGAGTCGACACGTAGTTACTCTGCCTTCAAGCGCCCCAAGGTGTCTTGGGCGCGCTGCGACGCGCGTCTGTCTACGTGTGGGTGTGGGTGCGTCTCTACATGCACTTGGATGTATTTTTATGTATTTTTTTTCAGACGAGTGTTTGGCTGCTGCGACAGGGAGCAGAAGGAAGACTCCAATTTCGCTGAAGCCAGAGTCTTGGAACGAGCGACGGCGGATCCGGGCAAACGGACCGAGACGGGCGGAGGGGGGGGAGACAGGCCGGAGGCGCTGCCAGAGCTGTCAGGGAGAGAGAGATGCCAGCGAGCGCGTCGGAACTGTTGCCGAGGCAGCTTACCGATGCGGTGTTCGGAGATAAGAGACGGCCCGTAAGTCTTGAGCAGCTGCGCCATCATCAGAAAAGCTTCGTCGTAAGTTGGGTAGCCGTAGGGCATCGACCCATGGTCGAGGATGAAGAAAGGATCTCTCTCCATTCCCTCAAGCAAGTCTTCTGGACGGAAATGAAATCTGCTCAGTTGCCCAGTCGCACGCGCTGAGTCTTCAGCGTCTCGTGACAACAGAGCACGGGAAGAAGAAGCTGCCGCACCGCGGGGCGAAACATCGCTCCTGAGAGAAGAAAAACCAAAAGAAACGGGCTCTTGCGCGCCTCTCGAGGAAAAAAAAGGGACGGAAGAGACAGGAGAGGACGGAGAGGAGGGAGACAAGGGAGAGGAGGAAGGAGGGGGAGAAGGAGAGGGAGAAGGAGGGGGAGAAGGAGAGGGAGAAGGAGAGGAAGAAGGAGAGGAAGAAGGACGGGGAGAAGGAGAGGAAGAAGGAGAGGAAGAAGGAGAGGAAGAAGGAGAGGAAGGAGAGTGAGAGGAAGGAGAGTGAGAGGAAGCAGAATGAGAGGAAGGAGAGTGAGAGGAAGGAGAGTGAGAGGTGGACGTACGGGACGGACGAGACGCGCGAGGAAGAGGGCTGGGACGTGAAGTCGGTGTCGGAGGGGAAGATTGAGGAGAAACCGCAGAAGCAGAAGACGCAGGATGTGCGGAAGACAAAGCCGGATTAGAAGGCGAGAGGGAACAGTCGTTCGGGGAGACATCATCCGGCGACGACGGGACGGGTGACAGAGAGGCAGAGGCGGAAGGGAGAGGCGAAGGGATACCGAGAGACAAAGCCTCGAGAGTGAGTACAGAATGGGTGCGAAAAGACTCAGAGACGAGTTGGTTCCCGCCGGGTGTGTTGACGGGAGAAGGCCTGTCTTCTGAACTTGCGGCTGCTTTCCCGAAATTCAAAAGAAGCAGGATTGCGTGGAGCCGGGCCAGAAGAGAGGCCGGTTTCGGGGAAAGCCGGCGAGCAGAGGACCCGGAGCGCTGCATCTCGGAAGGCCGGAGACGAAGAGCAAGAGGAGAGACTTTGATGGGCAGCCGAAGGAGGGAGGACGAAAGGGGAGCGCGGCATCGTGGAGGAGAGTCCGCTTGGGAGCGACGGCCGAGGAAGGAAATGCTCCAAAAGACGCGGCAACGTGTGTGTGTTCGGAAACCAGAGAAGAAGGGGGTCCACCCGGTCCACGTCACGTCGCTCGACTTGTCGGGTTTTGCTCAAACAAACCAAAGAACTTCTTTGTGTCAAGCAACAGCCAGCGACGCCGACCATGCGCTCGCCGACTGTAAAGACAGGACACACCACAACTAGGAGCTACGCAGGAAGGCGCGTCCCTCCATTCTTGTCACCAAGGTCTTGCACATTTCCCCTGCATCCGCCCAGAGAGAACAGTGCCACTGGAGTGGAAGGGATCCAGAAAGAAGTCTTGGCCTCGGCAAAAATATCTAGTCTCTCCTGCGCTACCCCGCCCTCTCTTTTGCACGGCCCCGGTTCGTGTGCATGCGAAGCGGCGAAAATACAGCGCATTATGGGAGCGTCAGAAATGCGTCTGCGGCAGTCGACGGCACAAAGGGAATCCCGCCAGATACGCGATTTCCAATCCGCGTCTCCTAGCGACTGAAACGAGAACACGTGAAGTGTGCAGTCGGCGATGCTAGCTGCACACCTTGTGAAGCGGGAAGGCGCGCGCTTGTCATCCCGAGTTCTCGTTGGGGAGTTTGAGCCTTCCCTTCTATTCGTGGAAACAGAAAAGCGTCGCTTGCGAAACTCAAAATGAACTCGGGAAGCTCTGGAGTCATCGGGTGAAAAGCCGGAGTTCCCCAACTGCCTGCAGACAGCCCGCCAAGACGGTTGGCGCTCCGCAGTCGGAGTAACATCTCCGTGTCTTGAGATCAAACGTTGTCCTGGAACATAAAGCCTAGGGTTTTTCCGTTGATTAAAAACTGTTTTATCAGCAACGATCACTAGAGTTCAAAGCAACGGTAGTTGATGCCTCGTAAATCGGTTCCACTGTCTTGCGGGAGTCTGCGGTTACCGGTCCCTGACATTTTCAAGACGGCTAAAAACTGGAAGAGAATATGCACACATCCAAAAGCGCTCGGTTTTTGTTTCTTCAAATTCCTTTTCCTGATCTTCCCTGGTATCCACGCTTCAACCTCGCAACAAGCGCAAAACAACCGGTGACATTCACCTCCCTGAGTCAGGCAATGAACCGAGAATCGCGCGTGTCACACGCAAATTCCTGTGGCGGGTCAGCTGTCGCGGTTTCCCTGCAAGTCTATACACCTTTCACCTCATACTTCCTGCGGAATCCCGAGGTGGAAACTCGGGCACGAACATGGCCCGTCAAGAACAGTAAACCGATGCAGATGGCGCCGCGCGCCCGTAGCTCCTGCGGAACCCACAAAGTTCTGCCTGTGCAGCTCCGCTGGAGCGGCAGCATTCTTATGTAAAAGGTGTGGACGGATCTCGAATAAGGCAGATGCGTCGCGTCATTTTTGAGGCGCAACCTTGAGAGTTCTTGGATGCAGAAAGGCAGACTTGACTTCGGACAGACTCCATCTGACCCCCGGTCAAGACGACCGGCTTGGAGTTGCCGTTCCACTGTATGCAGTAGATTCGGTCAGTGTGCGGCGGGTAGACTGCGCAGTCGCCACAGGCTACCAAACCGGTTATTCCATTTTAAATGCATGTGGCTAAAAAGTGAGAGGAAAGGCCCTGAAAATGATTCAAATCCAGAACGAAGCTGGAAAGCAGTTTTGCGTGGGCTGACGCTGCCGCTTTCGAAAGAGGGACACACTCGTGGTCCGGGAGACTGCCAAAGTGACGAGCACTCTGGACGAAGGCTGTCACATGGTGGAGGACACTAGAAGGCACCGGAAATGTTTCCTGCCCAGCAGCCACAGAAAACACGAAAAACACGGATCCTCAGTCCCAAAGACGTCACCCCTTCCACGCCGGAGAGGGAAATTGCGGACGAGCTTCTGCACGAGTGACTGTTGCCCCGCTGGCGAAAGTGGGAACACTGACGCAAGCGGCGGAGAGAGGAGGCATCACCGGAGGAGTTGCTCGACTCCTCAGATGCCGAGACGGCCTGACTCGGTCACGAGCAGCCACCAGTGGAATCCCTTTTTTACAGAAAAACGTCGACGACCCCCCGACACCTGACGCTCCAAACTCTAACAAGCAGCGGAGGCAACGGCATACCCAGTAAGGAAGGCGGCATTCTGTTACACCTACGCCTGCGACTACAGAACAGTCACTCCTGCGGACTGCGAGGTTGTTCTTTTCCGCCGCCGACCAGCTTTGCTACCGGTGAGGCCCGCGACTACTCTCGTTCCTCAGCCGGAAGGGCCGGGGACTCATCCATGGAGACGACTTTCGTTCTTTTCACGGGAAGGAACTTGCCAAGATCGCCTCAGAGCCACCAAACATACACACGCAAGGTTGAAGAAGCCTTGCTTTAAGTCCTGCTTGATATCAGGGAAGATCTCGTGAAGGCAGACCCATGGCACAGAAAAGATGAATGGGTATACACGATTCCCTGTCAGCCACTGTACAGCTGTGCTGTGCGTAGTTTAATAGGATTTGCGATGAAGGCAAATCACAGTGCAAAAAGAAAATGGAGCTGTATCTGAACAGAGTCGCTGCTTCAGGACGTCCTCAGCACACGTGCACGCACTGCGATGAAAAACAGCAGTTCTGTCATCGTCTTCGAGAGGGTTTGCCCATCTGAGTCATGTGCGCATGGGCCCTTTACCCGTCTTGCCAGGGAAGCCTCCTGCGTTTCCCGCCTTGCCCAACTTTGTAGATGGAAGTGGCCAGCCGTGGGCTTGTTCACTGGCAGTGCGCTCCAAGGTGATGACGCATTCAATGTGTCGTGAGTGAGGAAACATGTCGAAAGGCTGAACGTTTTTGACGGCGTAGAGGGACAGAAAAGCTTTCAGGTCTCTCGCCTGAACATGCAGTGAATTGTGGGGGGAACACACTGGCAAACAACAGAATAAAGACTGCAAGCCGAGAACGGGAAGGCGCGCAGAGTGTGCGACCTGAAGGTCAGGGATTCCCTGCTGCACACGCCAAACGGCCGTTGCCTACCTGCGTCGCGGGGTGGCAAGATATGTAGACGATTCGTTCGGGTTTTAGCCTGTAGGGGTACACGAAATGACAGTCTCGAGGCAAGCGTGGGGCGACTCGGACCCGGACACAGATCTCTGATGCATTCCTCGAAACTCGCCGCCGAAGCTCGCGGCCTGATCGTCTGCGGTTTACTCACTTGAGCAAGCTCTGGAGGAACTCCGCGTCACAACCTTTTCTTGGAGGGTCAAGAACAACAAATAAACGGCTACTTGCTGACGAGTGCCTTGCGCCAAAGGACTCTGAGAAAACAGACAATACGTGCACACATCCAAGGCTAGCAGCAAGGCGCTGGAAGACTTTTCATCATTCTCTACCCTTTCGTCACGTGCTCACATGCGTCTCGCCCTCCCTGTCCACCAAAGCGTGTGCCTGGAAAATGATCAAAGAATCAGAAGGGACCCCCGGGAGCAGGGTGCGGGAGTCGTCGACAGCAGCCGAGGCATGAGGAGCACGCAGTGACTTACCGAAAAAAGTCTTCGCGTCGCTGACCTCGAAACGCGCCCTCCACTTGGAGTTGAACTGCGCATTATGTTTTGCCAGTTCTATGCTTGATGGGCTCACGTCGAAACCCACAACTTCCTGGAAAAACGCAGTTCGAACCTCACGAGCGGGAACAGGCGTTCTTCCTCCACGAATCTTCTCCCCTGTGACCGCGCCAGAGAGCAGGCTGGGTATCTTACGATCGTACTTTTGGCATCGCTGGAACCGACTCGGGTTCGAGGTGACAGACCCACGTTCGGCCGAGGCCATATTTTTATGCGAGCTCACGAGCACATATTTATGTCCATAGCCATACATACCTATGCATATAGATAGATATGCAGATATTTGGAGAGAGACGGGACCGACGGCTCCGAGGTCCGTCTTCAGCACACAGCCCTTACGTCGAATTCGTCGTGGCACGCCAAGGCGAAAAGTCCGACGCCGCAGTAACAGTCCAGGAGGCGACGACGGAGACGAGGACGTGTCGAGACATCCAAATCGCGGAGTTGTTCCCTGACGTGGGCAACCTGGAGGGGCGAAGGGGAACACGCATCAAAGATGTACCGCAGTGTTGCCTGGGGAAACAGGCAAGGGAAAGAGCCCATGCACTTAATGAAAAAGACGAGACTCGCAATTATCCACGTGCACCCCAACCGCACCCGCCCAGTTGAACCGCAGTCGCCAGACTCCTCCCAGGGTATAGACCCCACAGCACGCGTTGGTTTCGCAGTTGCACAGAATCAAAGACACGGTCGTGTGGAAGCAAATCTCCTGCTCTGCCTGGAGGCGGAGCCAGAATGGACGGCCTCATTCATAGCACCCCAGAGAGCCGTCGCGGGGACTGGAAGGTGAACCGAAACGAACTTCAGATCCACATTTCATCGCCACTACGTTGGGTGTAGCCCGGTCCCGGCTATTTTTGAATCTCACCAGTAGAGGCAGAACACGACGGTTGACTTGGAAGAAGTCTCCTGCCCTATACCAGCAGTGCAGGTCATCGATCCCGGTGGCTACGCACAGAGTCCCGGAATCACTTGTGACGGAATTCAAACCTGCATGACAAAACAAGGACCCGAGTCGCTTCACGAGCAGCAAAACCGTTGTCTTGGTAAACAAGGCTCGAAGCAAAAGACTGGAATGCACAGCAGCAAGGACAAGACGACAGAGACTTGTATTTGAAGAAAACATTCATGCCATGATCATTCAGGCCGCTCACCAGTATCACGCAACAAAAGAGTCGCGCCTTTCCTCCGCGATTTTGTTGTCCCGGGAGTCACAGTTTGAGCTTGTTCAGCCACCTGCTTGCGGACCTCCACAAGCTTTTCGTTGATCGACCGCAAGGCCAGTTTACACGACTCGATTTCGAGAACCTGATCGCAAACCTCAAAACATGGGCGGCGTCAGCATTGAAGAAGACCCTGCTTCCTCTTCTCACCAATCTCACATACGGAGACACCAAATTTCTGAACACGTCTGCAGGTCTGGGCGGAAGCTATCTTATTCCCAGTAGGGCTAGACCTAGAAGCAAAAGGGAGTTGGCAACACGAAAATGCACTTGTTCGGCGGTTGACAGGCGTGGAAAGCTACGTCTACTGGGGGATTTGAAAGCTGCGCAGAGTGCGGTGAACGAATATTTTGCTTCGACTAGACGTACTCGTCTCGGAGACCGCACGTCGTTGTAGCCCACCGACGGAATGCTGCCCTCGCGGTGAAACGTGTAATGCGGGGTAATCTTCGATCGGTAGTGGTATCCTCCGCCCTCGTTGTTAGACAGAACCGCATTTACGGGTACACTTTCAGGCAAACCGGCTAGGCGGCTGAGGACACCGCGAACATGCCCCCGTTTTACCTCATGCTGAAGACACAGACACATCAATAGGGCAGAGGAATCCGCGCACGTGGAAGCAGATTGCAACTGCTTTGGAGAGAGCTCACCAATCCACCTGAGCCCGCGGAGGAACCCTGGGGCCAGCGGCAATCGTACCTGCATTGAAAGAGGCATATGCTGATACTGGCATCCACTACACACTCCAAAGTAGGGACACGGAGATGTCAGCCGGTGGGAAGAAGGCGCGTTCACGTAAGCGACGATGAAGCCAATGCTGTGGTGCGCAAGCGTCTTGTGGACGCGCACCCAGACGTATTCGCCAGGGATTGAGAAGGGAACAAAAACCGGCCACCGATGCTCTCCGCACAAGTGGAGAAGACCCTTTCGGATATCGACAGGATCAGCCCCAGTCGATGTGGGGGGCTCTTCCAGGGGTTCAGCACTAGCAAAGGTCGCTGCCAAGTTCGCTGACTTCGGACCACTCCTCGGAGGGCTTGTTGACGGCGAGTCAAAATCTTCTTTATTGAGAGGCTGCCTGCAACTCGAGTTTTTGCACCTGTTACCGACGTGGCGAATTGAGCCAAAACCTTCTCCTGTGTCAACAATAAACTGGATCTGAACGAGCACGACCTCTCCCTCGGACGGTCGGTACTGGTCCGGTTTCAAATTCTCGGTGGCGTTGCCTTCGCGTGCAGGAGGTACAGTGGAGGTCTGGCAGTCGGGTGACGCACAAAGAACCCTGCGTGATGGGCAAGTTGAACTGCCTCGTTCTGGTTCAGTAAGCCTGGAAAGTGGCTTAAAACGCCAGCGGCGTTCCTTGCGAGCCTTGCCATCGGGAACGACTGACCATGTTGGAGTTGCGTTGCAAAGGCGTGAGCGCTGTGGTGATCGCAGTGACAGGTGCCCGGAAGCTGGAACCTGCCCCCGACCCCACACACGAAAGGCCGCACACGACAACGGTACACTCAGCACCAGATAATAAACTGTAATGATCACAAGACGCCAGGTCCCATCACAATGACAGATGCGTCCATGCTTCGGACACAGCCCGGGTCTCATTTGCTACCGGTGATGTCTTGCGCACGGTTAGCACTACATCTCTGGGAACATCGGGCACGCCCGTGCTTGGCCTCAGGCAGCACATGAAACTGTCACACGAATTTCAATTTTGCGGTAGCCGTGTGTCATCTCTGCACACCACACAACAATCCAGCGGAAAAGTGTAACGGTAGCCTGGACTGGACCCTTGCATGCGCTCCACGAATGGAACAATCGCGCATGTACGAGCCAATCCCTTGCCGCGCACTCAGAGCCTTGACGCTTCACGCCTTTTCTCTTCAACTCTAGCATCGAAGAAATCATCGTTCATTCAAGTTGCTACCAGTGTGAGGGTTACCTGCGAGAACCTCGGACTGCGGATGACATGGCCCTGCCTAGCATCGGCGCAGCTTGTTCGCCCCTTAATCGCGATCTGGAAGCGGCAGCGACGGTCTGCAGTGTCTTGACCCGTTCGCGGGAGGGAACGCACCCTTATCGGAACCTTGCCGTAGGGAAAGTGACATCTCTTCGATAGACTCTCATCTGTTTTTAGTTTCCTCATACACTAAAAGTACTCTGTTGTCTCATTGTTCCGGATCGGCAGAGTCTCAAAAATATATTTACTGTATAGCGGGGGAGGCGCAGCTGCAACGGCTCGCGGCGGTCTGTACATACACCTGTAAGCCGGCACTAGCGAACTGCAAACGCTCTTTCAGGTGACTGCGATCCGAGGTGCATAGCATGACCATATGCGGGGTATGCTTTAACCTGTGGACCGAGCTTTTGGACCGAAAATGAAGGTGGCCTTTGCGACAGCGGCTCTTGCCGCTTCTCTCGTTAGCGGGTGTGGCGCGTACTCTCCGGTTAGAGGAAATCTGAACCGTGAACCGCCAGCACTTCCTCTACAGGAAGAGTACCCCGTCAACACTCTCGACACTAAAGCTCCCAAGGTAGATCTGTGTGAGCTCTTTAAGGGCCACCACCCCTCGTGCACGCATTTAAAATGTGCTCTGCAGGCGCGGCAAATCATGTATGAGGAAGGGATTCCGGGTAACCGTCCTGCAAGATGCCATGCGCGAAGCTCGGGAACCACGGCTTATCCCTTTCAGATATATTTCCTGTGAATCAGCCAGGTGAGGGTGGACTGATTTCTGCTACGAGCGCTGTAACAGTTCGAGTGGATTTCCGCAGGGGAAGAAACCTTGCCGGATTCCCACAACGAGTACGCGGAGTATGTAATTGTGAACTCGCCGAATGCGACCGTGCGCAACTTTGGCACAAACCCGAACAAGAACGTCCTAATTAACAACTCGAGAGGGCAAGCAGCTAGCTTTTGTGTCTGAGAATCCCGTGCCTGATGATCTCGCCTGTGCAGACCAGTGCGTGTTGAATTCTCACCTCATGCCCCTTCAACAGCGGCCTTAAAGGTGAGTATGCCGTTTCTTCAACGTTCGATCGTCATCGAACCTATCCCTCTACTTTATCAAGACGTTCGATAATACGGGCACAGCCACCATAGAAGGGAAGCCGCCCGCATTAACATGAGGCCTAAAGCATCTTTCCAGGGGTTTGCTCACTACCTATTCATGAGGGCGTCACTTTTGAGGCTTAACGGTACAATCCTTGACACAGAGGAAAGAAGGGGTGTTCCCTGAAAGAATGATGTTTTTCGACTACACACTCCCACGTCATCGCCCGGCACTCGATGGCTCCTTCCAATCTGGCGACCTCTCACAAAGAACTTGAGTGGCAATGGCGTCACGAAGTGCTCCACACCTTTCTTCCCTTGTGCGAAGCTTGAGCCAGGCCTTCCGTCGCACACCAACGTAGTTCCAACCCAGAATATTCATGTGCCGCCTCTTCAGTCTCGCCATACCCAGTAATTCTCCACTGATGGGGCAGTAGTTGCCTTCACTGAGGAGGTCCATCGCGACATTGGTCTTTTTCGGACTTCCAGCGTTCGGGCTGCAAGACACACAACGCCCGCAACCGAATTTCCTGTGCGCCAGTTCGTCTCGACCGTGCCTTAAGTTGCTAACTGTCTTTGTGAGATGAACGTACCTGATCGTGAACTTCGCGTCGAACGTGTAGGCGCCTTTGGATCCTAGCACTTGTGCGTCAAAACCCATCTCTTGCATGCACGCTTTTAGCTCGGGATGATATGCCTGGCGGCACACGCAGGCGAAAATCAGAGACACAGCTCACGAAAATGACAACACAGAAGAGGAACGACGGGCGTGACCGTTTCACTGTCGCGAGGCAATCTTACCTGGTGTTCATGTTCCAGAAAAGGCTGCTGATGCTGTTCCGCAAGAAGTTGGATCGATTGAGGAACGCTTTCTAGGAAGCTGGAGAACTGCACACATTTGCGACACGAGCGAGCCAGCTCAGCCAGTGTAGACGGCCTTTTTGTGCGGAACAATCTGGCTACTCTCTTGTGACACAGGTGCTCTTTTCCGTGGCATGCAGCTCCTGCCGTGTAGGACCAGGTGGCTGCGCGCAGCGTTACCCACGAGTTGCTCAGCTTACCTCTAACAAAATTGTGAACATCAGACGGCGTAGCTGATTGATGCCTCGGATGTCGTCCTCTCCACCGCTTTGAAGAAAATTGTCAAGCAGAGTTTGGTACAGGTGCTGCGTCAGGTAGCAAGCATACAAGGCGGCCGGCTGTTGGTGGTTGCCAATCGAGAGGCTGCTTCCCTGCTGGGTCCCGTGAAATCACTGCCTTTTCCACCTACCTGGTGGAAAAAACCCGAGAGCGCAAGGCCATCCAAGAGATTCAGTAGTTGCTGCGCATTGAATGCAACCTGTGAAAGCCATCCACCACCGAGAGAGAACACAAATGGACTAGGGCGGTGACGGTACGCCGTCATCAAAATGCGAAACAAAGAGAGACAGCCACGCAAAGGCCGCTACCACCTCTGCCAAGCGTGACTGCGGCAGCGCCACCAGCGTTCCTCGTCTCCACTCCTGTGACTCGCTGTTTTCGCTGGACCACTTATCTACGAAGGAGCATGCACGAATGGGCAGGGAGCGAAGAATCAACACCTGTGGGCGTCTGCAGCTGTTGCTGTGGCCGTACCTGCAGCTTTGTCGCGTGCTCGACCACAGCGGCGAAAAGACGTTCGTCGGCAAATCCAACTTTGCCGGCCGCATGCACGATGCTAGAAATTTCCGCGGGTGACATACAGTCCATGCGATCCTGTTTAAGCACAACACATGCAACACGGGAAGAACCGTACACCTACACCACGGGGGTCTCTTCCTGTGGCAGTGTGGGAAGCCCAGCTTTCCGTTGGTGCTTACCGTTGCCGCTTTTGCCAGGGCTCTCCATGTCGCTTCCTCGCGCACGCCAAGCCTGCCCAGCGCGTAAGCCAGTTGCGCGACCGTGATCTCCTCCAGGGTACAGGCAGCCCTGGAAACACGTCGAAAGAGGATTCAGTTTCACGGCTTAGCTGTGCAGCTGCAAACCCAGAAAAAAGGACGCTTGCAAACGCTGTCGTAAAATACGGAGCTTACTTCTGGATCCTGTCGCAACACAGCTGTATTAGCTTTTTTTCACGGAAATTCAGTGAAGCGAAGCCGTACAACAGCATCGATAAGCTGGCGTTGGAAAACTGAAAGCTCATCCGATCGTCGCTTAGTCGTCGGCCGATGCGCTTGAGTAACTGCGTGTCTAAAAGACAATACTTCGACGAGGCCAGAACGTAGAGGGCCAACTCCTTGTCCGACAGGCGATGAACAGATTGCTTGATTAAGTTGTTTGACCGGTAAACCAAGCGCCATGGTACGACGCCAATGAGCGCGCACTCATAGATGATGTACACCAGATAACGGGGATGAAATTCCGCAAGGCGGCTTTCCACAATGGACGCGCATAGGCGAAGGCAACGGAGGTATGGCCAATCGGATCGTCCGTCTGACTCCGTGGTATTGCAGTTGTACCTGCCAAGACGCATGCACCAAGACGAACGCACTTGGAACCAAACACGGTTGCAGCCTCTTGGGAGTACAGTTAGTATTCGTCGGACCATTCGCAGTTTACGGCTCCGGACACGTCAAAAACCCTCTGACGACCTAAATACGCAGCTGAACGTCTTGGGTCGTGGGGATGCTTCTCTTTTAGTAAAGGCAAAAGGAAAAAGACGCTGGATAACCACGTTTAGCATGCACGGCAGCCGTACCTTCGGAGGGTGTAAAGGACGCAGATGATGTCTCGCTCGTTGAGCCTGCGGGATCCCTGGAGGATGTACTTTAGCATGTGCCTCAGGTGTCTGTGCACTTCAGCCTTCCTGCTGGCGAAGCACGACATCGCGTGGGCCACCTGGCTGAAGGTGATCCCGCTGACCGGCGCCGATGGACTCTGCACAAACAGAGCGCCCCGGACCCCGACGAAAAGGTTCCTTCCTTCAGTCTCCTACGGTGGGTTCAGCAGATTCCAATTGCTAACTCGCGTCGCCACCAACTGACTCGTCTCGTTTTCCAGTGACCACGTGGAGTTGTTGCGAGGCGTGCACGCAGCACTGACCGGACTCAGCAGTCGGGGACGACCCTCCGTGGAGTCAGTTCAGTCTGGCAGAAAAGCGCGCGAGGAGCGGTTCTCCGTGCAGTTCCCGAGGACTTACTTTTGTGAGCCGAACAATGTGTCGGGCGACCGTCTTCCACATGATGTCAGTGCCGTTCAGTTTCAGTTCTCGGCAGGACACAGCAAGAGCCTGGAGCTGGGCAGGAGAAAGGTCTTTGGCGCTCGCGTGGATGCCGCGCAGCAGGGCGAGGAATCGCTCGTCGAGGCTCAGTTGACTGAACGTCATGCTGGTTCGCGCAACCTCCTGGAGGTGAAAGACCTTGAGCGAGAGTTTCGTCTCGTCGGTATACTGCTGGACAGCGTGCAAAGTCATCAACACTTTCTTCTCCTCTTCTCGAGACGCAAAAGGCACCGTAAACGGTGGGCATATTCGCGCGTAGGCTCCAGGGGTGGACGCTGCCGCCGGCGCAACCAGTGGAGCACCGAGCTGCGAATAAGATCGGGTCTGCACAGCCGAGTGGCGCGAGGAAAAGCCGCGTGGAGTGTTTCTAAACGCGGGCCTCGCCGCGGAGGCGACACACCAAGTCGCTCCCGATTCGTCTTCTACTGGGCACATGCATCGTTCGGGTCGCCCGATGCGTGTTTTGGGTCCGGTTTCCCACAGGGGAGCCTCCCACGGACGCGGGAGGTCAGGACTTGCCCCGTGGCCGAATCTACGAGATCCGGGGGGAACGAAGGATTCCAGTGGATGCAAGCTCCGCGTCGGAGGTTCCTTGGCAAGTTCCACGCCTCTTGCCGCTTCGGAACGAAAAACACGCGCTCGGGGACAGCGAAACGGACGACGAACGAGGGTCAACCGCTTCGAAAGAACGTCTCGCGTCAGCTCTGGCGAAACGAGCCTCGGCCCAGACACCCCGAGAGGGAACTTTCCCGAAGGCATCTTCTGGAGATTTCGAAAATCATTCTGGAACGGAAAACTGGAGCGAACGCGCCGTTTCCCGCGAAGGCTAGGAACTCCAGGCTGAATTTGCGTCGGACGACGAGGACGGCAAGAGGAGAGTCGAGGCAGGGATCAAACCCGGGAGAGGGCGACGCAGACCATTTCGACAACTGGTGGAAGAGATCTTCGTCTCCAACTTGACGGAATCGAGTCTCTGACAGCCACACATGCACACGTATTTCTGCGTACTGCTCTCCGACGGTGGTTTCCTTTCCTCTGGAGTGGCGACACAACGAATCGAGACGGCAACCGCCATCAGAAACGCCTTTCCTCTGGAGTCAAAACAGCGTTTGAAGAAGTGCATGAAGCCGCGCCGGGCACGTCGAGACTGGCGACTGTGTTTTGTCGCATTGGGGCTCTCGAGTCAAAATGCATGCGCGGTGAAAAACCCGTGCATGAACTCGCCACTCATGGGCACACGCCTCCCCCGTCGATTCGCCCTCGCGCGGGTCTCCTAAGGTTTTGCCGCCTTCTCGATCATCCCAGAGCTTATCCACCCTTCTCCTCTGTGTTTTCTGAGCTTCCTGAGGTTTGGACTGAACCCGAAGGTCGCGGATTTCCCAGCAACGAACCGCCCGGAGCAGCCTACAGGGTTCCGGCGCGGCACGCGGCTGTGTCTTGTCGACAGAGGACCAAGAAACCCGAAACGCGAGTCGTGAGCAAACGCGTTCCGAGTGAGAGCGAAATCCGCGTTCTCGCATCCTCCTCTGAAGAGGGAAACGATATCCACTTGCTGTCCGTGGGTCTCCGGAAACGAAAAAAAAAGCGAGGTTTGCGACGAGCCGCGACGGTGTGCGGTCTTCTTCGATGCTTCGCGGGCCGCCACCCAGATTGATGTTTCTGACATTCAGTGGATTTTAGAAAAACGTCCATGTCGCGTCTGCGAACCACTTGTTTCCGCTTCCTTCTCGAAAGCTCGAATGCCAACTGGTCAGACGATACGCCGCCACAGGAAAGGCGAAGCGCAGAATGCAGAATTGTAGGAGATGAGCACCAGTGGCGCAATGGATAGCGCGTATCCCTCCTAAGGATAAGGTTGTGGGTTCGAGTCCCATCTGGTGTGGGTTTCTTTATCCAGTTTTGTTTGGGTGCAATCCCGCTTTCCTTGTTTATTTCCCTTTTTCCGTTCTTTCCAGTTCTAAATTCACCCCGGAGAACCTGCCTGTCTGGTGATGAGAACGGTGTCTGTCTGACTCCTCGGCCTCGCCTCTCCGCCGTACCTTTGTCTCTCGCGATGCTCCGCCGGACAGTTCACCTGGTTGCCTAGGAAGAGGTCGCCTGTACATCTGCTGATCACGCCTCTCTTCTTGTCGGTTTCTCGGCCCTTTTCAGGCTTCTCTCTCTTTTGTCGCAACTCGGTCTTGTTCCGCCCGTCGCTTCCCCGTTCTCGCAGCGTTTAGCCTCCCCCCAGTGACGCCCGTTAAAACCGTCGCCCACGACCTGTGCAGCCGATTGCATCGCCTGTCGCCTTCGCCTCGCGTTTCCTTTCTCGCCCGTTTAGCCTTACCTTCCTCAGCCCAACAAATCTGTTTTCTCTGCCTTTTTCTGTCGAGACTCTGGACACGCCTTCTGCGGTGTCTCTTCGCTCTCGCAGCGCGGCGTCTCCTCCGGCGTTCTCAACCGCAGTTCCGGCCTCCGCGTTGGCCCCGACCCAGTTTCTGGACTGCCTCGGTTCCGGCTTCTCCGCAGTTCGCCCTCCAATTCGTCCCCGTCTCCCCGCTACTCGCGCCTTCCGTGTTTCGTCTGTGCTTGTCTGCTGGTCCAGCTCTGCGTTCCGTCGAGAGCGTCGACGCCGCTCGTGTTCGGCTGTGGCCTTTCGGCTCTGCGCGACGCCTCCTTTTCGCTGACGGCTCTCTATCTCTCTTGTGTGAAGCCCGCTGTCTTCTCTCTCCTGCTGGGGTGTGAAGATGTCGCTGGCGAGGCGGACGCAACAGCCGCTCTTGGCGCTGCCGCCCAGAGCCGTTTTCTCTCGCGGTCTCGGTCCCGGCTTCGCTCCGCCTTTCCAGTCGAGGAGGCGAAGCTGCGCTCGCAGGGATCCGTCCACCTCTTGGTTGTCTCCTTCCGTTGCTTTGCCTCCTCTCCGTAACTCTCTCCTGTCTGCCTCCGCGCACCATGCGTCTCTGCCGACGTCGTTTCCCGCCTTCCACGACCCGCGCAAGGCTCACTTTTCAACTGTCCAGACACACGAGGAGACACACGAGACCTCGACGGCCCCCCGCATTTTGTCTTCGTCGTCCTCAGATATCGTCGAAAACTTGGCAGCAGAATGCTTTCTCGTCGATGTCTTTGGGCGAGGCCATGGCCTTCCAGCCTCGGCTGGGGAAGGCGCCGAACGGGCGAAGGCGGAGAACGCCGAGAGTGCAGCTAAACAGAGAACCGAACGGAGAGACTTGCGAGCGCCTCTTCTGTTCCTCTGGAGAAACGACAAAACCATCGTTATTGGCCGCCACCAAAATGCGTGGAGCGAATGTAACATTCAAAAAATGGACGAGAGTGGGGTCAAACTCGCCAGGCGCTACACAGGAGGCGGCGCTGTCTACCAGGTAAAACGTCGCCTCCCTCTCTCCCTTGTTTCCTTTTCCCCTTCCCTGTCCCTTCTTCCTTTTCACCCTTCTGTGGCGTCTTTGCCCCACTGTCTCTCCCTTTTGCCTCTCTCTGTTCACATCTCGGTCACACACTCGCAACGCTCTTTCTTCTGCGTCGAGCACGCCGTGTTTTGCCTACCCCGCTGTTCAGGATCTTGGAAACACGTGCTTCACGTTCTTGGACCCTGTCGCGACGCACAACAAGGAAAGGAACAACAAAATCATTCTTCGCGCACTGGAGAAGGCCTTTGGAATCAAATGCAGTGCCAGCGGCAGAAACGATCTCGTTGCCTCAGACGGCCGGAAGGTGAGGAGACGTTCGTGGAAGCACGAAAATCCTCTTGTTCAGACAGAACACCTGTTTCCAAGGAAACCGAAAAGACCGACCTCGAACACGCAAGGGAAGACACCGCCCAGTGGGAAACCCACCAGAGAGGGCCGGTGAGATTCCAGTGCATCCCGAAACGACGGGAACTCTCTGCAGAGCTGCCGAAGCGATTCGACCTGCATCCTCAAGCGCTCGGACAGGAAAGGCCTTTGTCGCATCTTCACCCGTCCATTCTGCTTTTCCGTCTCTCCAGTGCACTCTCCGTCGTTCTTGCCTAACACTGGTCTCTCCGCTTGCGCCGCCTCGTTCGCAGTGCCGCCTCTTATAGGTTTCCAGTCTCTGCTTCTTGAGCTCTTCCTTCACTTCTCTGCCTTTCCCGTCTCCATCTTTTCTCTCCGCGCCTCCCGCTGTCTCGGCAGTTTTCAGGCGCGGCGTATTCGAAACTTCCCCACGGATGGCTTCACCACGGTGCGTCGAATGCGGGAAGCGCAGAACAGTTTCGCAAAGACAAAACGGAACGGAAAACCACACATGAAAGGCCACAGGGAAGCACTGACAGAGGCATGCACAGAGAAACATCCCACCTGCGTGTACACAGGATTGTTTCCGTCTTGAAATACTTTCGCTGCAAGGGATCGGCGAGTTTTTTCGGCACCGCGTGAACATGTTTGTAGACTTCCACGTGGACGGAAGAATGTTCGACGTCTATCCTTGCAGTCGAATGCCCACTTATATGCCTGCTAGTCTTCGATGTGTACGGATAGAGGATTGCTATAAATACGAATAAATGTGCAAAAATGCATCGGTGCATGCTGGTGTTTTACGCCGTGATGGTGGCGTTGCCTCTTAGGTACTGTGATGCGCGAAGTGGACTGTGAGGCCTTGGGGCGGTATCTGACGCCGAGCAAGGAGAAACTGGCAAGCAAAAGCATCAAGAGCGTTACGTCTCGCGTGGTCAATTTGAAGACTCTGCATGCAGGGATTACACACGACAACGTACGTGAACAACGCCTTTCTTCTGGGTGTACACCCGCATGCAGAGATGCCGATGCGCACATCCTACTACAGACACATGGATACTGCTGTGCGTTCATCGACATACACATAAGCAAATAGGCGCGCATGCGTCATCTCACCTGCATCTCGCCATGCAGTCCATGCGCGCCGGAAAGGCGTCTGACGCTGTGTGGGCTCTTTCTCCACTGCGTCTCTCCCCGGAGGCTGTCTCTTTTCTCGCAAACCATGATTCTTCCTCTGGTCCTGGCGAGCTTGTCCCTCCGCTTCTCCTCGGGCGCGTCGCACAGCGTTTCGCCGTCCGCGCGCTGCCTCACGTTTCGGCTGCTGCTGAGTGTGCATCTGGGCGGTTTCTTGTTGCCCGTCGTTCTCTTGGCGCTGCTTGAGTTCGGCTGCGCTGTCGTCTTGTTCGCCTCCTCAGCTGTGCGATGCCATCACTGACTCTTTTCTGGAGGAGTACGGATCGTCAGCCGACCGCAATGTCGTGCGAGGAATGGACTCCGTCGAGAATCTCCAGCTTGAAGGCACCGAGTACCGCATGCGCGAACACCCTGTCTTCCAAAACCACTTTAGGACGCTCTCCAACTGGGAGTGGCGGTATGGGCACAGCCCCGCCTTTGAGCGCTCGCTCTCGCATCGCTTTCCATGGGGATCTTTTGTAAGTTCCCCAGATCCTTTTACATGTGGCAATATAAAAAGACCCTTCGATCTGTGGATAGGGATATACGCATATCTTTAGATACTTATACAGATACATGTATATATATATATATATATATATATATATATATATGGATGCATATCGACATGTGTATATGCATCTCTGCCCACATGATTCTTACCTGTATGTATTTTGAAAGATGTGGAAGCTCTGTTTTGATTCGTTGGATTTAGGGCGGCGCTGCGCGGCCTCGGGTTTTATCTTTCTGTCTCTGTCCCGCCCTACGAGAGCGACACCAAACAAGAGGACACGCATCTGCAAGACAGCCATCCCCTTGAATGCCGACACAGACTTGCGGGAAGCGAAATGGAGTTTTTGCTGGCGGGTTGGGTTTTGCATGCAGGACGTCCACGTCAATGTCGCCCAAGGCTACGTCACCGACGCGAAGATCTACTCGGATTGTCTCTTCCCTGACCTCGTCGACGCCTTCACTGAGGCGGTTCGTGGTGAGTGTTGACACGTGCAGAAATGGAAAGCAAGGTTCATCCACACAGCCTCGCAAGCCACGCGCGGCCGCCTACCTCGAATCTGGAGATTCGCTGTCACAGACCCCGCAGAAAATGCGTGTGGCGGACCGGTGTTTGCAGTGTCTCTGTTTTCTTCATGTGCGGTTTCCAAGCCTATATGCGTATCTTCACCAAAAGCGTAGAGGCATATAAAGCCGTGAACATGCGTATGGAACAGATGCACACACGTGGGGGTTCCGTCTCCGTGTTAAACGAGAAGCCGGTGCTCACGGCCATCAGCCATAGCGCGTGGACGACGTCTCGTCTGGATGTACAGAGCGTAGCGTGGGGTTGGATGCTGGAGACGCCACCGAAACGTGTGTTTCTGTTCTTTCTCCAGGATGCCGCTTCACTGAATTGGAATTAAGGCGCGCGATTCTCGATATCACACGTAAGCGCCTTGTTTGCACTTTGCTCCGCGGGTGCCTTCCTCGTTTCTTCGCCGTCCGGCTCGTTGACGGTTTGCCCGCCGCAGAGTCAGTTGTGCAAGTGGTCAGAGGCGTTTCACCTCGGGAGGAGTCGCGGACCCCTCTTTCAGCGCGCGCCCGCGTTGGAGAGTCAGCTGGGAGACGAAAAGACACCACGGCGACAGACGGAATGCAGGCAGCTCTTCTGGGGCCGCGTCGCGTGTCCCCCAGCAGTCACGCCTTCTCTCTCTGCGTAAAAGATTTCCAGCGAAAGCCGTTGCAGGCGGCTCTGTCTTGTCCGGGGGTCCCTCGACGGCGCTTTGCCCGTCTCCTTTTTCGTTTCGTGGTCCGGCTTTGCAAGAGGCCGTTTTCCGCCTCTTCGCCTTGCTGGTTTTCTTTGTCTCTGGACCCGACGCGTTGCCTCTGGTATCTGTGTGTGCCTTGTGTGCTTCCAGTGGAGAAGACCTCGCCAGAGCTCGACTGTTTCCTGCGCGACTTCGCCGACTGGCTGTCGACGGCCAGTCAGGAATGAGGCCGACGGTGCGACATCGTCAGAAGAGAGGGAAGAAACCAACTCTAGTCTTGCATTTGCCTCTCTTCTCGCCCGTTGCACGTCGCGTTCCTCGTTTCGCTGCCTCGTCCCTCTTCGTCCACCTCTCTCCGTAGCGTCATCTTCCTCGTTCTTCTTCCAGTTCTCCGACTGGCTCTCTGTGTTCTGGGCATTGGTGTCTCTCTCACGTTTTCTGGAGCGAGAGAAGAATGGCGAGAGCCGCGCCACGAAGGACCAGACCGAGACTGAGGAACGGCGCGTCTCTTTCGGCCTCTCAGAGAACACTCCGGAAGTCTTGGAGTCGCGTGCACCGTTCGAGGCTTCTCAAAACGACCTCGGGAGAGGCGTGGCGGTGTTTCTGGCCGCGATTCCAAGTGCCCATATTTGCGATCCGGGGCAGAGCCGGCACACACAGGGGCCATGTTTGTCTGTCCAAAAGTGAGAACCACCGCAGTCTTGCAACTTGCGTCTTGACGTGGAAATGAAACCAAATGAACTGAAGGCGCGTTTCCACTCCAAAACAAGGCTACTAGTTGTCTCATACAAACATATATATATATATATATATATTTAGAAACCCAGATATACGTATCAAGATGCACATGGTGAAGCCCGAAGAATGTCTACATACATATTTATGTATAGGCAAAGAGAAAGGAGATGGAAGAACAGATGAGGGAAGGAAAGATCCTGGGCCCCCGATGCCAGAGTTTCTGTTGCAGCGAGTGGCCACGTAGGCTCCTGCATTTGACGGCCCAGGAAGGCCGCGAAGAAAGACGAGAAGAGTGACACAGCGAGGAGCAGTTGTCCCGTCGTGACAGGAACTAGATTCGACGCGCGAAGAGTATACACGCTCATCCTGTCGTTTAAAGATAATCTCGTTGCAAGGACTCCCTGTTACATATTATAATATGGGATTCCTAGGTTTATGCAAACTACCTTTTTCTGGGGAGTATATACTACGAGTTGGACTACTGATTTAGATCTTGAATGTCTTTGTTTACCGGATCCAAGTTCTATTGTGATTTTCATGACCATCATGTTAGTGCATTTATAGTGGTGTCCATCGTACATTTGAAAAGCCGACATTTATATACAACCTGGGGTGAACATCCAGAGCTCATCGTTCCGAGAAGAAAGAATTTAGGCTCGATAGATGGACAGACCGTTATACCGTAGTGGTAGAGCGAAACATGCCTACGCCTCTTTTTAGGGCTCTATCCCGGATGCCGCTAAAAAGGCGGGAAACGAAATCGAGCTCGCCCGAGCATGGACATTGCGCTCGTGAACAAGAGACATGTCGCCTGCCAGTGTCCATTTCTGGTTTTAAAAGGAGACGAGTGTCTTGTTCATCTGCGGATTCAGCAGGCTGAGAGAGCCGATGCGCACGCACATAGTGGACGAGGATGCATGGTTTGCACATTTACACACGGAGCAGAAAAGGAAACGAACAACCCTTCGCCGAATCGCGAGGGTACATGTGAACGGGGACACGCGCAAACGAGCTAAGGCGCGCGCGCCGTCAAACAAAAAGAGACAAGAGAGGCAGAGAAAGCAACAATCCACTTGCTCTTTCGCGGCCTTCTGTGTCGTTACACCGGAAACAACGTCGACGCGTTTCCACCGTTGCCGCTCCCTCTGATTCTTCAGAGGTTATCCAAACCAGGAACCGAGAGCGGAAAGCAGCCGCTAGGCGCGGTCAACCGCACCGAGACCGACTAGCTGTACGCACGAGAGAGCCTCTTTTACAACCCGAGAAAGGGCCGGGGCAGAAGGGCGGAACTTCACTGCTGTCAGCCCTGCCGGGTGTACGTACACCGGACAGCCCCAGACTGCCTCTACTCACCAGCCAGGACATCCGAAAAGCAAATGTGTTCCGACCCCACCATGCTTCGTTTCCTGCCGTCTCCACAGCCGCTTGCGTCCCGCCTTCCAACGCGTTTCGAACCGTCTTCTGTCTACACCCGCTGACTCTGAAGTGTGCACACTTTGCCCGTGCCTCCGGAGGAGACCCACGTACACCACCTATAACATCTTGGCCGTTTTATCCACAAAACGCCTCCCAGCTATTCTCCCGCGCCACGCACGTACCGAAAAACACGACCTACCTGCGCTGGCACGTAGACCGTCGGTCCCTGCGGAAGCCGAGCTCTCGCGGTGACAGTTTATTTTTCCATATGCCGCTCTCTCAGGCATTTCGCCGACCACCGAGACGCGCAACGGGACGGGTCCTCACTACCAGCCTGACATTTCTTTGTCTGGTTTCCCCTTGATTCTTCTCTCTGCACATCCAGTTCTTTATGCGTTGGGGGGGGGGGGGGGGTGGGGGGGGAGGACCGGGGGTGTCCCTGCTGCCTCCCTTCCGGAGGCCTTTTTCCTCATGCGCGTGGACACTTCCCCGTCGGCTCCATTCCGTTGTTCCAACTTTAGCTCAGACGCGGATGTTTCGCCGAGTCGTTCTCTCCCTCCCCTGAGACAGCGGCATCGTTCTTCCTCTTCTTCCCGTCTGCATCCTTTGCATCTTCCTCCTCGCCGTCCGCCGCCCCGTCTCCCTCAATCCCATCCTCTTCCTCTTCTGCAAACGCAGACAGCGACAAGCAAGTCTCACATCTCTGCGTTGCAAGGAGAGCAACACGGAGACGCCACTCCGCACCGACCCGTGCGCATGTATTCGTGGACATCTACACGCAGGAACGTAGGTGAAGCTGTTTGAATACGCTCAGGCACACATGAAGCTGTGCATATGCATGCACGGGTGAGGACACCTTCGCCTGCGCAAGCTCGGAGTTCGATTGCTCGTTTGTGAGCTAAGAGGGGTGTGCAGGTGCCAGGTGTGAAAGACACAAACACGCATCGAGACCCGACCAGTGCCTACCTTCATCGAAGTCTTCGTCCTCTTCTTCTTCGCCGTCTGGGTTGAAGTCGTCTTCATCTTCCTCGTCCTCGTCTTCCAGATCCTTCTCGTAGAAATCCTTCAGAGTGGTATCTGCTTCTTCGTCGTCGTCATCTGACAATAGACGCGCACATCCAGCCCTACCATGGTGTGCAGGGGTCTCATTTAAAAGAGTCTGCTTTCGTGAAAAGACATAAAAATCCACGGTCCACAAGAGGAGCGCGCAGAACACAAACCACCGAGATCTCTCTGTCGCCCGGCCGCTGTGATTCTCCAAAAACAAGCTTCCACTGAAGGATCGGCAAAAAAGCTGGCGCGATCCGCAGTCGTTTTGAAAACCTATCCTTCCGCCTAACTCTTGCCCCCGGTCACACGCCACGGACAGAGGCAAAACCCGGTATCTCGTGTTCACCTCCACATGGAGGGATTCAGCCGGTTATTGAGCCTACACCAGCATATACACATCGACGCATCGAGAGCCCAATTCTAAAGCATATGCAAAGATGCAAAAAGAGCATACTAGCTGCATACGCAAGCACCTGTGCCGGTCTATATGAAGACGAGCACCTGGCCGCGCGGACAGTCTGATGCGGCGTCCAGCTGGAGACGAAAGAACCGGGATTGGCAGACTGTTTGGATTCGCGTGTTGTCCTGTCTTGTGAGACATCCTTACACTCTTCCTCATCTTCTTCGTCAGAGTCGGCCGCCTCGACCTCCTTTCCGTCCTTATCAGTCGAATCGAGGACAAGGAGACGCGGGAACATCTCAAAAACCTTCTGACGATAGTCGCTCTGGTTGCTGATAGGACTCATGTCCAAGCCCAAGTGCTCGAGGCTGCCGAGCCCTTTCTGAGAAAAAAGGCAAGACGAAAGAAACAAACTGCGAAGTGCAAATCCACGAGGCACAGTCACATCACTCGCAGCGCTGGCGCGAGTGGTTAACTCTGAATCTCGCCTCATGACAGAGCCATTCACTTGGCTAAATCTCGGAGAGCCAGGAGAGGACAGAAAACTGGGTGCCTCCTTTAATCGGTGGCAGTACGTCTTGTTTCTCCGGAAATCGTCGCGTGCTCTGGGTGACCGACGACGCAAAAGCGACTATGCAGGCTCACCAGAGGCTCCAGAACCTCGAAGTTTCGGAAGTAGTTTCCGCCCAACTGCAGTCGCTTGATGTTTGGGAAGGATTTGACCAGAGCCTCGAGTCCGCCAGAGATGTGGTTGTCCGTCAGTTCGAGTGTCTTGACACTGGGCATGACCGGGAAGCCCTCGATAGAGTGCAGGCCCGTTTGGTTGCAAGTCAACTTCCCGAGAACCGTCAATTTTTGCAGGAGGGCAGCTGCTTCTTCACCCACAGATTTGAACTGGCGTCCATCGAGAATCAGTTCCACCATTTCCTCCCCTGCGGCCTTCATCATTTCCTCGTCTTTCCCCGATGCGGAAGAAGAGGCTCCATTGGCATCCTCTCCGTCCTCGCCTCTTCGCTTGGCGAACCAGTGTTCAACACGCTCCCGAATGGCAGACTCCATCTTGCTTGGAAATGCCTGAACGCGACAGTACGGTGAAAAGATGCTCCGGCAAACCCGCAGCGCCACCGGAACCAGCACACTCAGTCCAGAAGGGAGAGGACCCGCGAACGGAAAACGAAAGCGAATTTCTTGCGGTGGTCAGTGACCGAAAATAGAGAAAAGACGGCCGGACGACAGTGAGCCTGGAGTCAAACAATAGTGCAAAGTGAGGAAGTCACACAATCTGAAGAGGAAAAAAGCACGATTCGTCAGATCGAGTGAAACGGGCGACGAGAAAACACGACTTGGAGCACGATTACAGGGAGGCTGAACAACACGATTCCAAATCCTTTGGGTCTCCACTATCGCTGAAAGAAAATCTCCGAACTGCCTCGATAAGAATTTCTTTTCACCCGACAGTTCAGGAGCGGTTTCCTAGACCGGGGCAAAACCCTAAGTGACGTGACCGCCGACGACGGAGGGTACGTCGCTGTTACGGGAGTGACTGCGAAGGATTTCTCCGCACGAAACTGAAAACGCGAGGCAACTCGAAAAGCGAACGTAAGAAATGTCGAGGTCTGCTCAGAATCGACAGAACAGAGGTCTACCAAGAGATGCCAGTGCCGGTAGTGATGTAGGTACACCCGGGACGTGTTGCGAATTTGTGGTGTTTCCCCCCCTCGGGAAAGACCGTCGGCGTGTAGCAACGGAAAGAGAAATCGTGGCAACGGTGCCGTGGCTTTCACACGGACGTTTCAGTCTGAAAAGACTGCCTGTGCAGCTTCTGCCGAGGGTGATATTCACCGCAGTCCGCCGAGGGAAAAAGCCTGGAAACACGGTATGCCAGGGCGGGACACGCGTGTGCAGCCCAGGACGGGAGAGCTTTTGCGGCAGACAGAGTGTAAAGAACAGCAGGGGGAGAGATGCAGGAGAAGGATCGGCGGCATGTATGGAAAACGAAAAAGGAGTGACAGGTCTGAAAAAAAGGAACTGGCACACCACCGCGGAGAAAACGGGAAACGGAACTGGATGTGCTGCTCGAGAGCCCTGGACGACTGCCGAACGGTCGAACACGGGAAAAGCACCGAGTGAAAGCGACACTCCGGAGCGAAAACAGCACTTCTCTGACTGGCGAAGCGAAATCGAGGGAAAACGAGGGAAACCAGCACGGAAGGAAGAACGAACCTTGAGGAAATTAGCGGATTCAGCCGCCGTGTATGCGAAAATGGCGCAAATATATCTCGCCGCTTCTCGCACCGAGTTGAACGGGGGGGGGGCGTGGAGGGGGTGGAGACGCTTACACAGAAGATGGACGAACGGTATCGGGCAGGAAATTAACTCTGCTGCGCGCAAAAAGAAAAAAATATCAGACCGTCCTGTTTCGCACGCAATCATGTGAAGTTAGAGGTCTTTAACGAACACACAGTCTTTCCTCCGGAAGATACAGTCTTGGGTGTGACGGCTGTTAACGCTCCTGTCTCCCGTCGTTGCTTTCGTGTCCTGTGTGTCTCGTTGTCCTGCGTCCGGAGCGGAGGGGCTGCCCTTCCAAGATGCCACGAGCTGCATTTTGCAATTACTGCTCGCTTTCACAAACTTAAAATCATGAATCAAAAGCGCGTTCTCCGGTTCTTGTCAAGCTCTCCTGTCGCTTCCGCGTGTCCGCCGTACCAAACGGACACGTGCGGTTACACCGGTGATATAACTGCAGAGGAGCGGTCTCGTAGTTCAAAATCCTGCACGACAGTAACACTGTGGCAACGAGTTAAAATGGGAAACTAGAGCGGTACGTAGGCTCAAGCGCTTGAGGACTGCACCCATAAATTTTCGTGCATGTTCAGAACACGGTGTCTTCCCTTCACTCACCACACGATAGGAGAATTCTGCAGAGGATCGGAAGAAGGAAGGCATTCACTGCAAGCTTTCTGCAGTGAGCGCAGGCCATTTCTGCTTTTGCGGGATACGGCGCTTATGGTTTGCCCCCAGTCTTACAACGGTGACGAAAACCAGAGCCTCTTCCCGAGCCTGCCATGGTAAACTGGGGAGTTTGTGCTCGAGCAACGCGAAGATCATATACTTTTCCCGTCTGCCAAGGTGCAAGGTGTCAGTTCCCTTCCTACGCATACTGTGCAGAAAAGCCGAGTAGCTGACGCTACATAGCCAATGATTCGCTGCATAGATCACAAGTGACACAAACGGCTGAGCCGCTGTACTCTTCACCGTCAGGTCCCGTTCCTTTTGCATTCAAAAACGGTCGCTGCGCAATTACCAATCTAAGTCCGTTTGAAGTTCTTGCGCCCATCACACAAAGGGACATAGTACCGGTTAGACAGCAGAGCAGTTGAAAGCAGGACGCAGTCCCCTGAAAGAGCTGCTTGGGTTGAAACCCGTTTCGAATACGAAGTGCGTGTCTCTCCTTGGGGACCTCGTAATGCACATATTGCTTATGTTTGGTGTGGTAAGCCAGAGCAGAACATCTGGTGGAATGAAGTTTCTCTCCAAGCCACAAACACCCTCTGGAGCTCAGTGCATGCAGTTATCCCTCCGCACTCCTGTAAACTTGTACTGGTTCGAGGTGAGCACCGCAAGTGTGCAAGTACAGGTACGCAAGAGAGTATACCCTAAATTTCTGTTCCGTCGCACGACGGCCCGTCCTTCGACCTTCTCAGTCGCAGGCTCGACTAACACAAGAGTGTTCGTCAAAGAACGCCTGGTTCGAACAATTCGCCAGAAATGAATGTGTCTTAAAAGCGACGACGTGTCCCACCATGTCTGCAATCGTTCACAGATGACGGAAATGTCCGCGTTGTGGGCATGCACCGCCGAAACGCTCCATTGCCATTGCGTTATTTGTGTCAACACATGCACTCCACTTGAAACTCCCTCGAGTCTTGACAGAAGACAGCTAGCTCCTCTGCTGTTCAGAATGTACCCTTTCCGTTTGAGACGTTCTTCACAGGCGCCCAAAAATCAAGAGAAACGAACCTGGGCCGCTGATAGAAAACGACTCACACGGTGCTCTTCTTTGTTCCTCCGCTCTTCACCGTCAGGGATCGCGTGAGGAAAACAAGCGTCCCTTCAGACTGTACGTACACTCGAACAGAGGATCGCGCTCTGGCCGTTCCGGACACAGAAATTGCACTCGTTTTCCAAGCAACTCTGCATCCGTATCCTGGTGGCATGAGCGGCGCCCTAAATTTCCGCTAGCCCTTTTTATTTGCCACCTGTGTTGCCCAAACGCGCCTACACCGCAGCACCCGATTCTTCCGTCATTTAGCAAACATTTCCCCCTCGTGAGCATCCCTGTCAAAACCGAGTACAATTCGGGAGGACAAACTCGGAACGGTTCTATTCCACTTTCTGAAATAGTACTCGTTCACAAATAAAGAGTAAGGGCGCGGGAGATGTAGAGACATGCCGTGTGGTATCCCCCACCTCGCGCCTCCAAGTCCCCGCAGCCGCTGTCGCGCCGAGGTGGCGGCTACCAATGTGTTTTGTCATCTTTAGAGTAATACAAAGGCGGCACCTCCGCCACATACTCACACCGCTCGGCTCTCTCTTCCACTAATAAAAACAGAACTGTTCGTGACATTGAAAGACCCGAGCAAATGCGCCGCCCTGCATGTTTCCATTGAGTCTGCTCTTTCAGTTTTGCTTCTTCCATCACTGTGCGGAAACGGATGTCCGAATGCTTCGAAAGGAAAGACACATACGGAGACGACACCCACTGCTCTCTCCGCACTCGTCCCCCTCCCTTCGTATACTTCCTACGCCGGCTCTGTTTCTTCCGTTGCCTCATCTTTCCGCCAGAAACCACTCCTGCGAGCCTCGACAGCCAAAGCACCCCCTCAACACACAGATATACACAGACAAAACAAACATAAACAATAGAGATAGTAGTGTATAGTCTTGTGTATCATTTCTTGCGTATCGAGCCGTTACGTCAACTATACGCATTCCGTTTTTCAGAAACATAATACTCTTTGCTTGAATCAAAAACCTCGACTTGCTTGAGTCGATCGGCTGCCAGAGCTTCGTCCAGAGACGAGACCAGCCAGTCGACGAGTTGCTCGACTATAGGGCGACCGCCCGCCGTTACCCACGTGCGGAAACGACTTTTCCTGTTGAATGAAGAGACACACATCGCAATGGGGGAAGCGTGACGCCAAACGGGTCGCGTTTCCTGACTGCATCTACAGCCAGGGAAATCCGGAAACGGAGATCTGATATGAACGGCGGAAAGCAAGGGTCGCGTTTGCTTCTTGTAGAACACGACTTAAAACAGAATTGAAAAAGAAGTGGAAGGGCACCCAGCAAGCGCCGCTGCCCACCTCCCGCGCCTCGATAAAGACACCGCGTATGAAGATTTTCGATATGGTTGCATCCGTCCGCTTAGGAACCTATGTCTGCTATAGACTGGTTCGTGCGTTATGAAACAGGGGGATGTCCCTGCAAGTTGCACGCATTTTCTTTCACTTGTTCCTGGCTCTTACCCACTGGCATTGATGCTGTCGTGAGCAACGGGGACGAATGTGGGAAAGTCCACAATCACTTTCGTCCACTTCACTTCGTTGAGGCGACTGGCCATCGCGGCCTCGATTTCGCCGTGCGTGTTGAGTTTGAGCCATTCCCGCCAGCCGGATGAGGAAGACGAGCGCCGCAGCGAGAAGGAGAAGAGAGAAGACGGCGAGGACACAGTCGGGAAGGAAGAGGGATGTTCAGGCGGATCTAAATCCGTCGAAGTCTCCTGGCGTTTCCCTTCCTCCGGTCCCGCGCCTCCGTCTGTTTCCCTCGTCGCCGTCGCGTCTTTGTATTCTTCGCACTCGCCTCCCTTCGCTGTCTTTGTTTCTGCCGCCCGCACGCCGGACTCACAGCTCGGAAGCTCCGAACCGGAAGGGACAGGGAGATCTGAATCCGACGCAGACACCGCGCTCCCCGACAGCTGTAAAGCCGGTCCCTCTGCGGAACTTGCGGGCGACAGGTAGTGCGTTGACTGTTGCGAAAGGAATGGTGGACGAGGCAAGGCGTCATTGTGGAGTGCAGAAGACGATAACACTTCCTCCAAACTGGAAGAAGCAACGTACAAAGGCGGCCTTTCCGGGTGACTGATCTGTGCCAGGAAGAGACAGAGACGACAGAAGAGGGGCGAAAGAGTGGATGCCTGCAGATACCGTTTGCGTGAAAAAAATGCCGACCCAAACGACGAGGTGAGCATCGTGGAAAATCTATCGATCTCTCCACCGGCATCTGGAGCAATGGAGATAACTCTCTTTCTTTCGGCTCCCACAGTGTCAAGACGCACGAAAACAGACAGATCCCCAGAAGACCTCTACGCACAGTTGTACGCAAAAAAGAGACCAGCATTCCCTGCCGACACTCTGGACATCGCCTCAGAGACATGCATGTCGGTTCAAGACATCAGACTGTTGGACCGTATCCACGCGCGACTCTGCGCCGTTTCTGAGTCGTTTGCTGGAAATGCCTGAACCGCGTCGGGGTAGGCCAATCGGGGCCCGTTCCCAGCCGTCACTTTTCATTCCGTCCAGAAACAGAACACGCATGCGCGCCGACAGCGCAGCCGTTAATCGCCCCTTTCCCCCGAACTCCAGGAATGCACCCTTGTGGGGGTTTGAAAACGCTCGCTGCCGCGATAAACATGGGCATGCTTCGACCTTTGTTTTGTAGAAAAGGGATGAGGCAGTTGTTTCGCGTCTTACCATCACGACTCGTCCGGAGCCGACGATCATACTTCTCGGCGTGCAATTAAGGATTTTCTGCAGCTCGGCGTTGGCCGGCAAAGAGGGATCAATCGCGGCAGTGCCCAAAGGAACCAAGATATCTCCCCTAAGAAAAGAAACGAGAAAGGAAATTGACGCAGGGTGGGTGTTCACGCGGCGCATGCGCAAACGTGCCTCTCTCTCTGGGTACGTCTAGAGATGCACATGTGTGTGTAAACGGAGTCTGGGGAAAAAATAGGCGCGCGTTTCCGTCTTTTTGCTCTGCTCTGTCTTGTCCGCCCCCCCTTCCAAAAGTTATGAAGCAGCGACAGGCTGTCCCTCAGACAGATACTCCGTGTCTTTCTGTCACCTTCTATTTCTCTTCTCTTGGTTCTGCGTGCTTCTTTCCTGTTTATTTTTCGGCGACAAGCAAGTTCCTTCCTTCGCCTCGAAAGATCTCGCCCTTTCACTGAGGTCGTCTCTGAGAAGCATCTCGCCAACCTCTCACTGCAACAGTACTGCTGTGTTCGCGCCGTTTCGCTTTTCCCGAGAATCCCCCTCCTCTCTCCCTTCCTCTTTTTCTCTCTTTCTCTTTCTCTCTCTCCCTCCGCGCCGCACCTGGCGTTCGCGTAGAGTCGTCTGTGGGAGAAGACTTTGAGGGAGTCGACGAAGACGCCTTGGGACATCTGCACGAGGAGCGGTTCTTCATCTTCGTCTTCTTCTGCGAGTTCGTCTTCGCGTCCCTGTTCGCTCTTTTCTTCGCCCACTTTTTTCTCCTCGCGCTCTGCATCTCGCTTCTCATCGTTCTCAGCCCCCGACCCGCGTCTCCCCCAGAGCCAGGACAGCATCTTCTCGTTCTTCAGTTTCTTCTCCGCCTCCTGCAGTTCCCGAGTGTACTCTCGCTCCGACACGAGCATCAGGTCAGCGAGCGTCCGACTTTCGTGCAACTGAGAGAGACGCCCCAAGTTGAAACCGTGCTCGGAGCCGTGCTCGTCCTCCAGAGACTCCTTCCCTCCCTCTGTCTCCCCGTCCCCAGAGAGAATCGCCCCTCTCCCTGTCCCCGAGGCCTCTGGAGAGTCCGCCGCAACAGCCTCCCCGTCCCCAGAGAGAATCGCCCCTCTCCCTGTCCCCGAGGCCTCTGGAGAGTCCGCCGCAACAGCCTCCCGTCCAACGAGGCACGCCTCCGCCTCGTTCTCTGTCTCCTCGCCGCGCTCCAGACACACAGCAGACGCGGAGCCGCTTCGAGCCCGCAGGTGCGACGTGAGGAGAAAGTAGGAAGACAGCAGCGGGCGCATCAAACCCTCGGGGACGGGAAGGTAGCTGAAGCGCCGCACTCCCAGATGCGGAGACGCCACTGTACCTACACACAGAGGCCTCAAGCCACAGACTGTAGCCGGCGCGGACGCGGAAGACGGCGAGTAGAGGAGGCGAACCGCGTACCTGGAGGAGAAGCACGTGCAAAGCCGGCGAGGACGGAAACGGGGTTAGAACGGGAACTTTGTGAAGAGACGGAACGCGAAAGACTCTTCGTGGAGAACGCGCAGCACTGCGTGGATTCACAAGGGAAATACTCTTGCGAAGAAGCGAAAAAAACCAAGTCACGCGTGGCTTTCAGGACCCGTGACGGGCCGCTCCGACTCGGGGCTCTTCCAAACGCGTTTGAATGTCTCTCGCAAAATGTTCCACATTCGATCAGAAACGCGTGAGACACGGCTCGACACAGTGTCAAGGGGAACGACGTGCGGGAGACACACACAAATACAGTGTGTATAAAAGGGTACAAGCATATATGGAGGTATAATAGATGCATGCGTGCATCATTTTCTTGATTGGCGGGGACTTGGGCTCTTCTACATATTCATCAAGATCAACAGACACACACCAATATATATGCACGTATCTGTATTATTTGCGAGGGTATGGAGTCAAGCGCTTCAGGACGTATATCAACACCTTTGTATCTCTTCATAAGTGGAAATTCGATACACATGTAGGGATGTGTTAATGAACACACATGGAGATACATTTATATGCAACGGTTCTCTTGGTCTCAGAGATCACCTTTTATAAATAGTAGATGTAGCGACATAAATAGACAGAACTGTATTCACAGGTATACTTTTGATGCTGGACAAGTCGTGTTTTCGTCGATCTCTCACGCCTGCTGACCTCATGTAGAGACCGCCGAGAGAGAAGCCGATCACGGAAATGTAGGACAGAGACGGGAATCGCGCTACTTCCTGGCGAATCTGAAAAGGAAAAAGGTCATCCTCTGGGCTCTCCAAGTGTGTGCGACACATCTCCTGCCATTCTTCACTCCAGGGAGCAGTCGCGTGGAGATGAAGTGCGCATGTGCAGTCCGTGTCGTTTTTAAGAGCTGCCTTTACCGTTGATTCTTCACACACAGCTGATTGTTCGCGACTTCCCACCTTGCGGTTCGTCTGCCGCAGCCACAGGCCTCCCAAGAAACTCGCACATGCATGCGTCCACAGGGAGGCGCATTTGATGCACAACATGAATACACAGTTGCATGCACACGTAGTTACAAATGTATATGTATACCGACCAACGAAAAAGATACACAGTGAATCATACAAACGTGAAACATGCATGTTTGTCTCGGATATGCCTTCACGCACATACAGATATACCCTTGTATTTACATGCATGTATAAATCAAGAAACATATATATCATCCGTCCACATCTGTCCGAATAGGGGTTGCCGGATCTTCACGTGCATCCCCACACAAGTAGAGTTGTATCCCTGAGAAGTGATCTGACTGCGAACGGTGTCTCTGTGAGCGCACCTCGTCCGCGAGGCGTTCGCCGCCTCTCTTGACGCCGTCGAAAGTTTTTCCGGTGTTGGCCCTGGAGACGAGGACGCGGATGTGCGGCGCGCGTTCGTTCAGGACACTTTGCGTGAACTGGAAATCGGAGCTCACGCCGGCTAGGCCGTGAACGCATACGACGAGGCAGACGGGCGGAACGTTCGCTGCCTCTTTCGCGGGCGTCTCCGAGTGGAGCTGCAGGCGGCGCAGTGGCGACGGTTGCGAGTCTGGCGAGAGGGACAAGTCCGAAGCGAAGGTCGAGGCCAGGGAGAAGCCTTCGGGGAGCAGAAGAGCGGAGACACCCTCGGAGTCGCCAGAGGCGGCCGAGGGCGAGGCGGGAGGCGAGCCTGCGACAGAGCCTCGGGTCTTTTCTGGCTCGTCTTTGGCAGTTGCCGAGCGCAGGAGACCGAGAGAGGAGAGGGCGGGAGCAAGGAAGGCTCGCGTTTGCCGCTCCAGAGAGAAGAGGTCTGCGAGCGAAGCGGGGAATTTCCGGCCTTCACGTTTCTCTGTTTGCGCCGCCTCAGAAGCTACAGACACAGCCGGCTCAGCGATGTCTCGGTAGGGGAAGGTGGAGAATGCGGAGCGCGAGAAGAAACTCGACACGGGTTCCTCGCCCGGTTCGAAGGCCGAAGCCGCGACGGAGCACGGCGTCTCCATCTTGCCAGAACGGCGGCAGGAAAGGGAGAGAGGGCGTCTCTGACGCGAAAGGCCAGGAAGCCGCAAAAAGGAAGGCACAGCACCTGCCGAGACACTCGCGAGCCTGGAGGGGGGGAGAGGCTGCGGAGTGGAAGGCGACCCCGAGAGGAGGAAAGGCGTTAACGGTTTGCAAAGAGCAATCTTTTACAAAACGGGGGAAGGCCGAGTTCGCGAGCAACGGAGACGAAGCAGAGAGACGCTCGAGGGAGAACGTTCCACGCATTTCTTGCAAAAACCGGACCGAAAGATCCTATACGCAGGCAACAGGCAGCCTGCCTCGCGAGCGGCGCGGGGTCACACGTCTTTGAAGAGCAGTGGACAAACGTGCGTTGCGGTGTCCTGGAAAGAGGAACTCGCATGCACAGATGGAGCCATCGACAGGTAAACGCCTGCCCCGACCTGGGAGGCTCAGCATCGCTAAAAGGAGGCTCTCGTCTCGTTGCATGCAGAAAATAGTCTTTGGGCACGCGGTGCGGGAGCAGAGTGTGAAGACGTTGTGGTACGTCGCTCTGGTGGGCAGGAGCTACGACACAAGACGTTTCGCAAAACAGCTGCATTCGATTCAGCTGTCTGGGCGCCTTCGCGTTCCGTTTCGCCTTTTCTACTCGTAAAAGAGGCAGAAAAGTGGGAGAAAAAAGGCAGAACAGAGGCGGAGGAACGCTGGAAGGAGACCCGGGGAAAACGCCTGAAAAGGGCGAGAGAAGCGAGGCCACCCGCAATTTTTGATTCCTTCCGTTTTCGCGGGAGTCCTCGGGGCAAGTGCTGATGGGTTTTGTCTTGAAGACAGTCCCGTCTGTCGCTCCTTGGCAGGTTTCCGGCGAGTAGAGTCAAGCAAAAATCCACTTGTTCGCAGACGACGCGCGGCTGCTCTGCGCAAAAGACCAAGACACAAAAACAGACATATTCCGGGCGGGGGGTAGGGCGGGTTTTTTGTCCTCTCCTCCTCTCCGCGAAGGATTTCACGCGGAAAAACAACGACTATGGAGACGAAAGGAACCGCCCAGATCAACTCCGCTCGGCGGGGGTCGGGGCGAAAGACCCGCTTTTCAGCTTTTTACCCTCTTTTCCGTCGTCGTCGCCGAGAGAAAAAGACGGCAGGGCGCGAAAACACTCCGAACCCTCTATGAGTGAAAAAACTCGGCGCGAGAGACCCGGCCGGAGCGGCGAGCCTGTTTCGCGGAAAACCGTTCACTTTCCAGTCTTGAAGATCAGGGATCCTGAAAGACATTGTTCTGTGTTTTCTCCACACAAGACGCAGCGGTGAGAGAACGCGTCTGCTTGCGGAGATAAGCGACTGAGAAAAACAGCCGGAGGGCGAAGTCGCGCCGCTCGCTGCGCTCTGGTCACCTCGGCCTCGAACGGATCCACAGTACCCCTCAACCCCAGCGCGTTGCGATTTCTCAAGAACGCTGGGGTTTTCTTTCAAAGGTTTCAGGCAGACAGTGCCTGCCTTTGTCTGTTGCCGACAACGCACTCCCAGGCGCGTTTAGATCTTTCTCTCTGTCTCATTTTTCCTTAACGGATTTACTGACATCCCTGCGTGTGCATTTCCCAGCTGAGAGCGGGAGAGACCGCATCTATACAGCTGGGTCCGCGGTTTGCGTGGCAACCAGAGAGGAGAACAAACTCTCTCTTGTAGACGCATCGTTTCATTTCCCCTTTGTTCTCAACTCCTTCTTCTCAAGTCTTCTTCTCAAGTCTTTCGTGTCAAGTCTTTCTTCTCAAGTCTTCTTCTCGACTTCGCTCTCCCCCTTCTTTTTGAGGAGACCTTGGGTCCACCGTGCCGCCGCGATAACTCTCGCCGGGCGGGATCCACGACTGGAGGTTCGCACTGCTCGGCTTTGTGTCTTGAGAGTTCTCGCGTGCTCTCGCCTCGCTGCGCCTTTCCGAAGTTCCACTTTTTGGAGACTCGAGAAAGTGGTTGCACCAGCTAGCCGGTCTCTATCGCCGATACCTCCCGCTCCATCTGCATCTCCGCGTCCCCTCTCACTACGTGTCAAGCGATTTGGCTTCCGCGTCTCCCCTCCCCGCGTCCTCGCGCACTGCTGGGTCCCCGTTCTCGTCGCGGGCGTTTCTGCTTTCAAACGTACCCAGCTCTAGAAAGAGAGAGACACGTTCTCGTCGCGGCTCCACCTTCACTCACCTTCTCGCAGCCCCAGATTTCTCGTCCTCTCCCCTCTATCTCGCACTACCTCTCCATCTCCTTCTTCTCCCTCTCCTCCATCTCCTTCTTCTCCCTCTCCTCCATCTCCTTCTTCTCCCTCTCATGCTTCTGTCCTGTGGGGGCGGCTGTTTCACATCTTTCTCTTAGAACTGTGGCGAGCAGAGGGGAGAATCAGATGAGGAAAGAAGGGAGAACAGACTCCCTCGATCTGACAGCGAGGGGGGTTCAGCGAAGACGTGCTCGAAGGGAAGACACGGAGGGGAATTGCTGAGGCGGAACATTGCAGATCTTTGTCGCCATCGTAGGGACAAAGACGAAGATGGGAAGACGCCGTCTTCGAGGGATATTGTTTCCAGCATGCCTTCAGAAGGACGAAGCTAAGCGGACGCGACGGTAGATGCTTAGAAGAGGAAGCACCGAAGCTTGCAACGGCCGGTTAGCGAGGAGGATTCAGTTCCTGCCTCGCGAAGAGCAAGGAAAGGTCAAGTGGCGCGGCGGCAAGGCGCACAACCGATTACATGAATAGGAACTCTTTGTTTAAGGCTCGTTCCTGGCTGCGCAGGAGCGGCAAGCAGTCTCGTTTATGCTCTCTCACACCGCAAGGAAGAGCCTTGCAGGCTCACAGGCAAGAGAGAAGACAGTGAAGAAGGGGATGTAGAACAACCCAGAGAGGGATGAGCAGCGGAAAGGAGAGGCACGATGGTGGCAGAGACAAACAGCCCGTCTCGGGCGTCTCCCGAAAACCTGAGCAGAGAGGGGGGAGCACCCGACGAGCAAGGGAAGGACGGGATAGAGGAGATCTGCGAATGTGCGAGAAAGGACTCTGAACACTGTGTGCCTTCTGCGGAAGAAGCTCAAGAACTCCTGGAGGCGTTAGAGGCGGAGGAGGCCGCGCTTGACCCTCAAGAGCGACAGGCGATGACCAGACTCGGACTCACAGGCTGCCGAGAGGCGATCTTGGCGATGAGGCAACAAATCCGGCAAAGGTACGCGAAGGGGGCCAAGACGAACGCGGGCTATGCAAATCAAGAAAACGCGAGTCGGAGACGATAGGAAGACGACACAACGGGAAAAGCCGCTGGGCTATCGGCCAGTGGGTGTTTGCTGTGTCTGTGGACCTTGCGCTGTTCGCCTGCGGCAACATCGAGTCTCTTCGCTTCTCTCTTGTCGTGGTCCCACCCTCTGCGCAGGTTCGAGAGACACCGGGCTTTCCTCGACGACACGCACCAGCTCCTCGGCGAGCGGAACTTTTACTTCGATAAACTCAACTGCATTCAGGTTCGCCCGAACGCTCTCAAAGCCTGGTGCATGCAGCGGAGACACACTTCATTTCACCTCGCACTGGAACGAAGAATGCCACCGAAACACGTTCTCGAGTCTACGAAAAGGGATACATGGTGAAATGTGAGGAGACACCCAAAGACGCGCAGTCGTACCCATCTAAGCACATATATATATATATATATATATATATATATATATATATGTATTTGTGTTTCTATACATGTGGGGTTTGCTCGCCGTTTTTGTCCCCGGGAGCAAAAGGCTCTTTTGGATGTAGAAAACTGTCGACGATGTTTTTTACCTGCAGCGGAAGATCCTCGAGGACTTCGGCGACTCGCACGTCGGTCAGAAGGTGCTTGCAATCATCAGCGCTCGGCCTGCTGGTTTTTAGAGTTTGTAACGGAGCAGCAAAACAACCTGACGTTCTTTCCTCGAAAGCGCTTCGTCGTTGCTCGTGCGCATGCAGATTTTTGGCCCACTCGTGCATGTGTGTAGATACAGGTAAACAGGTATAGGATCTGTCTCTCGACGCTCATACCTTTCTATACACCCATATGCACGCATCTGTAGATGCGTGAATACTTCTACACAAATGTATATATCTACGCGGAGGTTTTTGTATGTGCATGTGCAATTCGACTCGAATCCCTTAGGGGAAGTGTGTGACTCTTTGCATGCGCCTAGTAATTCATGGTCGGCGCTCTTTTTCCTCATTCTGATGAGAGAAGGGTGTCTCTCTCTCGCGGCTTCCTCAACGGATTGCCGTGCTATTAAGACGGTTCGTGCGCACTCGGGGCGACTTCTCTGGAGCGTCTCGCTGCGCCTTATGAACGAATCGGGTGACGTGTTGTCAAGAGGGATTCTTGTTGGCTACGCATGCGATTGCCGACTGGCAAACTTCGTTCGTTTGCAGACCTTGAAGGTTGAGGAGCGTTCGCATCAGAAGGCGAAACAGTGTTTTCCTCTTTTCAGCAGTGTTTCCATTCGTGACTGGGGATGTCACCTCTCTCCTTTTCCTCTTATCTCCCCCCGTCTTTCAATTCCAGGCGGGAAGGGTTCGTTGTCTTGTCACCTGCATTTGAAGAGGTGATCTCTTCGACGCAAGTCGAAATCGCGTCTTGCTTTCCCCTCCGTTCTCACATGGAACGACGTCCAGTTTCCTGCGACAGAATAGGACTCAGTGCTCAGAGAACCGGCGGCCGCGTGGAGGTCGTCGCGTCTGATCGCGAGCTTTCCCTCTCGGGGCTGAAGAAGCGTTCCAATTCGTCACCAGCGAAGTCACGTGGAAGGGAGACGCGCGTCCGGGGGAGAGTTTGAGGGGAAAAGACAGGGAAACATGTCTCCGAAAAGGGAGGGAAAGTCGAGACCCCGACGCGCGCGAGACAAGTGGATCTGGGGTATGTATACACTCTCAGAAACCGATTTTCACGGAGATGCACGGATTGAACCCGAGACGCACGTCGACACATTTGCGGCAAAGAGCGGATGAAACCCACATGAAAAAAAGGGCACCTGGACGAAGGCTGGGGAACTTGAGAGTTGAAAAAAGACCCCTTTTCCTCACTTTTTTTTGGCCCCCCGAGGCCTCCACCGCTCGTTTTCCCGTCGTTTTCAGCACGGCTCGCCTGCCTCGTTTTTTCGTAGGACTCAGCCGCTAGGCAGCGGCAGGTTCTCTCACTTACAGAGTCCTTTTGCTCTCTTTTTGCTTCCGCGCGTCGAGGCGGTAGCTGTCCCCGGCTTCTCTTAGGCGCTTGGAGCCTTCGAAACGCCTGGCGCATTCGCGTTTCCGCTCTTTCCGGGGGGAGGACGAGACGCCTCTCTTAAAGGTCGGCGTGTGAGAAGGAGAATGCTCGACACGTCGTTGATGCCAAACAGTTGGAGAAGGAAAAAGGCTTTCTTCTTGATTTCCGTTTCCGTTGCTTCCCGAGAGCCAGGAGGGATGCTCGGATCCCCTTCTTGAACCAGAGCTCGCGCTGTGCACTCGCAGATCGTGTTGACGACAGTCTCCACAAAATTTGGGAAATACAGCCGACCCTGCAGAGAGGAGAAAACCCGGAAAATCACACCGACAGAGACAATGCGTGAAAGGGAGAAGCAGTGCATGCACGCATCCACATCCGAGCTTGAAGAAAAAGCACTCTTCCCTGCGGCCGGATACCGCCTCGACACTTGCCACAGTTACACAGCTTGCTTGCTTCACCCGCAGCATTTCTGAGACACAAACACCGATCCACCAATTACCCTATCCGTAGGCACAACTGTATTCCCCAGCAAAGCATGCACACATTTTTGCATGTGCTCACATCCCTATCCACCAACATCTAAACATATATATATATATATATATACATATATATTTATATACATACATACACACATATACATACATATATATACAAATATACATATATATGTATATATATATATATATATATATATATACATATATACACACATATATATACATACATACACACATATACATATATATATACATATATATATATATATATTTAAATACATATTTACATCCGTAGACAAATGAGGAAACAAAGTCCCTCTCCGTACTTCTTCAGCTTCCACTGCGGGTGCAAACTTTCTAAGTCTTCCGTCGGGCCCTCGTCGGGTGTCGCCTTGGATTTCGGGCATGGAGAGGAGCCTGCGGAACTCGATGGTTTCTTCTGCCGCGGTTTCTTTCTCCTTCGCTTTCTGCGGTTCTGGCGTGGGTCCGTTCGCGTTTCCTGCCTTGTTCGCCGCGTCTTTTTGGGAGCCTCCGACGGCGAGGCGGGCGATGCGCAGCGCAGAGTCGCAGTCGATGAATCCGGGAATGACGGAAAATTCTCTCCACATTTGAATGAGCACCCCGAGAGAGATCCAAGCCCGGCTCGACGCATGCTCGGCCCCCGTCGTCTCGACGGACGTCTGCGAGACAAAGCGGCTGTCTCTCGCTTCAGTCTTGCTCCTGGGGACGTCGTGCCCAGCCGGAACCTTGCCCGCGAGGCTTTTGGGCGCGAATTTTTTGGGTTCGCCACTGTCTCCTTTTCCGCCCTCGCGAAGGGACTTCGCGGCGGTCGGGAACACGGCCGCGCCCCGCTTCCGCGTCAACGCGGGCTGCACAGACAGTTCGCTGTAAAAGACAAAAAGGTGTTCCATGGGCTCCAGTTTGAGCATGGAAAACACGTCGCCGGGGAGGTGCTCGTGCGCGTACGCCCAAATGTTGCGTTGCCTCCGGCTCTCGGGCGAGCCGGCCGACGCAGCCGCTCCGCTGGCGAGCTCTGTCTCCAGCATGAGGCTGCTGGACAGTCGGAAGTCGTCGTTGTTGTACAGCATCTGGTACAGCGGCAGGAACCGCGTTCGACAAAAGTAGTGGAACGCAGTCAACCGCGACGGGTGAGACCGATGAAGCGCCGTCCGCGGATCTTGTCCTTCCTCCAGAGCCTCGCGGCTCAGCTGAAAAGGCGGCAAACACACGGAAATCCGAGAGTATTCTCAACGTACACCTGCAGCGTGCGAGAGCGCTATCTACGAATGCCGAGAGAGCGGGCCAGGAGAGGAACGGCTACAAACAGCTGACCGTGTCGTTGCTCTTCCGCAAGCACCTCGGCGGACACCTCAATTCTAACGACGGCGCAGGGGTGAATCGGGGTCTGGGCACCTTGGCGGAAGGAAAAAAACCAAACTTTTACCAAACCTCCGCCATTCTCTTTGCAAAAAGGCTGCGGCCGTCTTTCAAAAGGGCCGATGTGCGACAGTGGGACTGAAAGTGGAAGACACACCACATGCAGAAGGTCGAGATAAGCAAGTTCCCTGAGGCACGGAAGCCAAAGGAAGACCGGAATGACGCGCAGGAAGCCGTCGGCGCGGATGCGGCCTGTGTCGGGCTCGACGCTGAACTTTTCAAAGAGATCCTGGAGCTGCAGACAAAGGCGAACACGAAGGCGACACGCTCCGTTGAGTGCGGGGAAAACGCTGGGTGAGATCGAACGCAAACAGAGTGCGGTAAACAGGCCTCCGCAGCGAAGCAGGGACCGCCCAGCTGCCACGCAAATCGTCGCAACCCCAAACGACGCTGCATCGGCAGAGCCACGTTTTGCATGCACATGGATGCAAGCAAATACACTTCCACAACGGCAAACAAAGAAATGAACCTATATCCACGTATAAACATATATATATATATATATACATATATGCATGCAAGTGGAGCGGTGCGTGCGTGCGGCACCGACTGTCTTCTACAGTGCGGTTCTCCAGGGTTGAATCGGAGACGGCGACGCAGTATTCTTTCGGTATGAACCTTTTATAGATCCCCTCCCGTGTTCGATGTGTGTGTGCTTTTCGTTGCGCTTGCGAGGCGAGAGTGCAGCGCCCCATCATTCTCATGCAGCGATGATGGACACAGGTCTTTTTGTGCGGCAACCCTGGAGTCATATTCAGTATCCTAGGTAGTATAATGTCTGCAACCTGTGCTGTTTCCCCGCGGAAAGCTTCGCCACACAGACTGTATCTCATTTATCTCCCTTGGCGAGACTGGGGTTTTCTGTTTGTTTCGGGGACTTCCACGCTTCAAAAAGAAAGCCAGATTTAAACCTACCGCGGTGCGGTCTGCGAGCAAATGCTCCTCCAAGCGCGCGTCGTTGCAGAAGCGAAGAAAAGAGAGCTGCGGAAGACCGACTGGAAGGCCGTCGCTTTGCAAATTAGACACATTCGCTTCGCTGACGTTGGCGTAGTGCAGAAAAACTTCCTTGATGCAGTGCTTAAGTCTGAATACAAAAAACCCGCAATCACAAACACCCGAGGCGGGGAAATGGATTCCCCACTGCCGAGGCAGAGTCCCGGCCACGCGGATTCAATCAACATCTTTCTATCTACTTTGGACGTGAAATGGACACACATACGCCGATACATTTTGTGCACGTGCAAATATATTTATAATATATATATATATATATATATATATAACATAATATATATAATTTATATATATATATATATATATGGACATTCACACATAGATATACGTAAATACCTGAGTAGACACAAGAGAGTATAGGAGAGAATGAACATGAAGACGTCAACGGGAATGTGTCCCTCGAAACAGGTGAGCGCTGCCTCTGAGCTCGATTGTCTCTGGTGCGTGTGCGCGCACACATGGAAGACAAGGAATGTTCGGTAAGTGGGCGTCTGGCCCTTTGAGTTCACAAGTCGTGCCGAGTTGCACGTGAGCGTTGACTGACCGAGGACAGTTTTTCAAGAGGCGTTTGATGGTCGTGTGAATATCAAACACATGGCAGGATTTCCAGGCTTTCTGGAAAGCAAAGCACACGCGACATGATTCACGACGATTGCGGGCGCGTCTGGTCCGGCATCTCACCATCCAAATACCTGGATCCCAAAGAGCTGTCTTTATTCGTACTAGCAAGCATTTGCATATCAACCGCTCCTTCGGCGTCCACGTCTCTCTTCACCCCTCTTAAGAGCTGAGTTTCTCCAGTGTGTTTTGTGGAGGCGAAGTGCGAGGACTTACGATTCGCGCGGCATCTCAACCACGCCTACGCATGCAGCGATGGATAGGCACGCGTAGCAGATATCACAACACATGTACACCCGTATGCACATATATCCATATATATCCATATATATATATATATATATATATATCTGCGTCGATGGATGCATGAAAAGGTGTGTGATGTGCGTCTGCATCGAGAGGTGTCCGAGTTTACGGTGTTTGCCGTCTAAACTGGTTGTTCGACTAGTGTTTTGAACGGGTCTCTACCTTAACGGCGTTAACGACAGCCGACGTCTTAGGCAAATGTTGGCCTGTCGCGCGTGCCACGATGAGAGGACCGAAGATCCCCTGACGAAGAGAAAGAGCGTCTTCCGTTTGCACTCCTGAAAAGAAAAGGTTCACGCAAACAAAACGGTCGTCACAAAACGGCGAAAAACCACGATCGCTTTACGACACATCCACCTCGGCACACGCATTTGCGGTCGCCCATGCATATATATACATACACATGTATGGATAATGTGGATAAATGTGTATGACGGGGAACAGAAAGGCCTATTTCGAGTATTGTGTCCGTTCACTGACGCCTGCATAGGGTATCATGCAGACGAGGGATTAGAGTGGGTGTTTCTGGGGGTTTCGCGCGGCGGGTTTACCTGCTTGCCGCTTCGTGGTGATCAGTTCACGGACTTGGTCCATGTCCAGCGGCGCGAAGGTCTTTGCGGCCTCTTCGTATTTCTTTTTTTCCTCCTCCAGCGCCTCCTCCTTCTCTGCAATCTGTTTCTCGATTTCCTGAATTTTCTCCTCTTTTGCCCGGGCAATATGGGCCAGCCGCTGGAGTTCGATCTCCTCGACGACGCACTCATTGATCTCGTCCATCCGATTCGCCAGCTGATAGCGGTGAAGGCGGCGCAGCTGCACACTGAAGAGCCAACAACGCGCATGCGCAGTCAACGCCGAACGCATGCATCACCTCATCCAGATGCCGTCCACGGTACTCCGCCGGCAGGCGCAAACGTGGCGACAGAGAAACACATGCACAACAGATGTACGTATATAATAACACGCTGGCCGACTAACAACACGCTCTGAGTGCACAAAAACATTCACACTGGTAAAAATCAGCGACACTCTCAATCTCGCCACGTATCTCTCTATGTATGTATATAGGTGGTGGTTTCTATGCTGTCTAAAGCGCGGCGCGCACTTGGAATTCGCGGATCGCTGTTTGTGTCCACAGAACGAGTATGTGCATGCAGTAGCTATGCATGCATGCAGGTGTCTCCACGAGCGCGCCGGGATCTTGCGGACGTGCGCGCGTTCGGCTCACCCGATTCTTCTGTACGCTTGAAGGAGCAATTCGAGGTTGGTGAATTGGTTGCTTTCCACGTCCCTGACGAGGGTCACGATTTCTTGAGTCATTTGCTTGAACATGGAAATGTACTGAGCCTGGAGCACCTGCGCGAGAGGAACCAAGTTTTCTTGCTCCAGCCGCTGCATGTTGTGGTGCTCGGCCAAGATGCGCAGATTGCACGTTTCTGTCTGTTGCAGGCGGTCGATCATCGACAGAGTGAAGCGCTGGACGAGGGACTCCCGGTCGGCGCAATTCTTGTTCAGCCGAACCAAAAGCTCTCTGCGCCACACACGCGGCGGCGCCGGATGCACATGTGAACACGCCGACCCGAATGAAGCAAAGAAAGATACAGAGTGCTAGATGTCCATACCCACATACAGACAGTTCTCTCTCTCTCTCTCTATCTATATATATATATATATATATATATCTGTATATATATATGTATATATATATATATGTAGTTTATGCCTATATACCTATATATATATACCTATATATATATATATATATATATGCATGTGGGTGTGTTTCGTCTTATTCATGTTGAGGCGGGTAGGGAAAGGGTTATAGCGAGGCACTGAAACGCCGCCAGAATGGCCAGAGAGAGAGACGCCTTTCACACAAGACAGACGTCCGGCTGTCTACAGATGTAGACACGTTTGGAGGGCATCGCGAGGCAACGGGAGACGGTCACACCGGTGCCGCATATCGATATTCACGAATCGTCACGCACGTACGGGTACCTGTATACTTGATGAGGGCGTTGCCATATGCGGCTGGCTACCTCGCTTTGTTTTCCGAAGGTAGCTGGGCACTGCACGGATGTGCGAGGAACGAGGGAGGCATTCGTTTTCGGTATTTTTCGCAGTCAAGGCTACTCCAAGGACGGCGATGAAAACCCCGACACTGCATGTTTCTTCTGGTCGCACCACTCACCTCAAAAGATGGATATCTTCCCACTGAGACCGGATGTCCTGGACTTCTCTTCTGCGCTTCTCCTCCCGTTCCTTCGAGGTTTCTCCAAGCAGTTCTGCGCAATCCCGTCCTGCCTCTTCCCGTTTTCGTGCGTCTTCGCGTTCGAGTTGCTTGTGGACCAGGTTTTCGAGGACTCTCACGACTTCTTCCTTCAGCTGCCTCTCGTCGGCCATGCCGTCGACCTTCCAGAGCAGTCTCGTCGCCTTTAGGTAGTTCCCTTCTTCCAGCACGCGCTCAAATTCACAGACCTGCGGAAGAACAGAGACAGAAAAACGGCTCTAAAAGGCTGAGAGGGGCCATCTCTCCCCGCTGCTCAATACACGCATGCAGCGGTTGGAAGAAGCACCAATCGCGTCGTCGAGCACCAAGGCCACACGCGCGCAGAAAAGGCGCAAAAAAACGAACAAGCGAAGCACGAGATGAGAACGGTTTTTGTCTCTTTCCATGTGTCTCGCAGCCTCCGTCCCTGCCGCTCTTGGAAGAGCCTACGCACAGGACAGTGACGGTCGCCTCGTTCCCTGTCCTCGCGCCCCAAGGCTGAGGCGAAAGCAATGGACAGATCAAACTATGCATGTACTAAAATGTATACGCTTACAGAGACATTTCGGGATTTAAGAGCATCACGATAAATGCGTGCATATGCATATGTAGATATAAGCAGCTAGACGCACACGGAAGCCATCGACTTGTCTTGCCCCACTTCCACCGAGGAAAGTGTTCTCTTCGTTTTTCCGAGAATCCGTATTTAAAGGTTCGCACGCGTGCGCGACTTGATTTGCGTTGCCCACCTGTTGTCCGAGAAGCGATCGGCGGTCGAGTTCGGTGTACGCGGAGAACACCTCAACAAAGTTGCAAATGCGCGGTTTGATTGGGCATCCGAAAACAGGCTTCTCGTTGAGCGACACCACGATCTCTGCCTCCGTGTACACGGGAAGCTCCAGCGAGCGAATTTGCTGCAACGCATGCGCCCGGACGAACACCAGAAGTGCAAACTGGATCTCAGCCTCCCCTCGCGTCGGCAGTTCGAGGCGCGTGCACATCCGTGGAGACCAAGATACGCATTACCTCACTGCGCCTTTCCACGCACATGTGTTCACCTACAATCAACAGAGCCGACAGACTGAGACGACCCTGCGTGGAGCCCCGACCTCTCATCGCAGTCCCACCTTTGCATTCCTTGGTGCGCCGGAGCTATCCACAAATCCCCCGCACGCGCCTCGATGCGCGGTGGGTTCGACACATGTTTGGCTCGGCCAAGGGGGACTTGACCAGGCGTCCTGAGGCTCGTGCGACACCGAGGGCCTACCTCGTAGGCTTCTGCGATCCCGGGTACGAAGACGTCGGGCTGTTTCTGAGTCATCCACGCGTACGCATCGAGTTTCTCCAACAAGCCGACGGCGATCTGCTGGAGCGGCGTCTTGGGCAGATAGACCGCGTAGTCGACTCTGTAGGTCCCGCGGCCCTCGTCGACAACTTGAAGAATGTTTGCGCCTTGCGATCCGCGGACACTTACGCGGTGGCCCCCCGTCGAGACGCGGTTCCCTGACAGGCCGACAAGAGAAGAAGCGCACACATGAACAAAAAAGCGCTGTGCACTACACACCGGGAAAATGTATATACACGCACGGGTGCGCTCATATGCAAGCAGAGAAAGGGAGAGAGAGAGCACAGACGAGCGACGCTTTCCGACACCAAAACCTGTCAGTTTTGGTGTCGGAAGACCAGTTCCCAGCGAAAAAGTAATGGCGTTACACATGCGTCCAGGGATTGGGACAAGAATAAACATATTTCTGTATTGTCAAAGTCCCACATATGCATATGTACATATATATATATATATATATAGATAGATAGATAGATAGATAGATAGATATAGACATGTATAGATATAGACATGTATAGATATGGATATGAGGCGGAAGGCGAAACGGACCTTGAGTGGATTGTAGAGCACCATGCACCAAAAGAAAAGGCGCCGCGTTGGCAAGCGGAAGGCGCGTGCATCAACGCCAGATACTGAAGCCGCTGTAGAAGTACAGTATATAACCCGTGCCCGGTTCAGGAACATGTCGGCACCCTTGCACAAGAGAGAGGTGTTCCCAAACGCGCGCGAGTCGGCTAGCTGTGGACTCGGCGTTTTTCGGAGCGTCCAGTGCCGTGTCCCTTTTTGCGGGGCCGTTCTCTCACCCATTTCATCGCAGATGGCGACGACGAATTGGTTGACGTAGTTGTGGAGCACGGCGGGTTTCACAGGTTCGCGTTTTGCGTCACCCTTGGCTAGGTTCCACTCTTCTTCTCGCTCGCGTTGCTCGATGACGCGACGCGCTTCGTCCGCGTTGACATAAGGGAGTTGGAGGTGCGGCGAGGGCGAGGCGAAACAGATCTTGGCGGCGTGGCCGACGACTCGGCACGCCTCGGCGACGGCTTTTCCCCGGACAAAGTGAACCTCGAACGGTGACCCGGCGATCTCGAGTCCTTCGTAGGTGACATGCATGAGGACGAAACCCGGCCGGTTGTGTTTGTACTTGACGCGGTAGACGCAGTCGCCGTTCGTCTTCTCCACAACCCACTCCGGGGCAAACTGTTTCAGTTCCGTCTTGGTGATGACTCCTACGCGGCTGTTCCCGATCAAGGAGCTGTCTGTGCGGTAGGTATCCACGGAGAGACACGACGACGGGTCGGCAACGAACGAGTACTGAGGCTCGCCCAAGGGCGAGAAGCAGAGCGCGAGCGCACCGTCGGCTTCCGCAACGCCTTCGCCTCTCCGGTTCCGCGCCTTCACGTGGAACACATTCCATTCGCCAACGTGCCCGACCGTCAAGTTCGGTCCCTCGGCGACGCACATCTGGGCCTCGACGGGGCCGCTGCCTCGGGGCGAGGCCGCTGGGCCAGATCCGACCGCAGCCGGAGACAGAGGCAGTGGCGACGCGGAAAACTCGGCGGCAGCCTCATCCGACGCGGTCGAGTCAGCGTCACCTGCGTCGGCCAGAGAGAGCGGGGGTGTCCCCGGCAGCGGCTGGAGGTGCGTCGGCGCTGGACTGAAGAAGGCGCACACGGGGCGAGCGCCGGCGGGCGACCCTGGCGCCTCCTCGTCTTCTTCTGGAGCCGCCTCCGAAAGCTCCTTGGAGCCTGGCTTCGCCTCGAAGTCGTCCGCGAACGCCGTCCACTTTCCAAACGGACCAATCATCGGCGCGCCGTACGCGTTCGGCGAGCTGTGCCAGCTTTGCGTGCGGCGCCCCGTGCTCCGCCCCTGGATGTTCAGCTGCGCGAACTCGGCGGCCGTCATGAAGAGTCCGTCGGCGGGGCACGGGAAGACCCGCAGCTCGATGTGGCCGCAATGAAAGCGCGAGAAGGTCCCGTGGGAGTCCCCTGAAGCAATCAGAAAACGCCACAGAAAGGCACAGCGGAAAAAACTGTCCAGGCGAAGCCTCCGTCGCCGAGATTCCGCAGACGCCGCGCGCGCGCACCCCGACACCTACGTCCGTCACTCGGCGCTCGAGGCGCTGAAGCACTTGACGATCGCACGTGTCAAACTCCTTCGCTTACCTGGGCCCCCGTCCGGGACGAAGCTGCGGAGCTTGTACGTTCGGAAGGCCGACGCGTCTTTGGTCCTGCCGCCTAGCCTGGCCTTGGCGGAGGTCTCCGAGTCGCCGTCGCAGTCCGTCCACGTTTCCGTCGCACTTTCCTCGTCCCGCGCGTCGCGCACACTCCCTGGAGTTCTCGGCGAAGTCTCCTGGAGCCGCCACCCCGGTGTCTGGGCAGCGCCGGGGACAGCTCCTCTCCCCGAGGCCTTCCACCCCCGCGTCTGCGCCGCACCCGGACTCTTCTCCACCTGCTGGGGTTGGCTGGAGCGACTGCGCTCCGGCGCGAACGAGGCCAAGTTCAGCGGCGACTCCAGGTTGGCGTAGATTTTGCCGTTCAGACAGAGGTAGAGAACCACGCTGGGGTCGAGCCCCGGGTATACCGGCAGACACACTTGGCCGCGGATGTAGCAGGAGAGCAGCGAATCCTCCGATCCGCTCATGCGCTCGATCGCAGAAAAGTTGAGAGGCTGGACTTCGCACTTGGTCACCGCGGTGATCTTGCGCGATTTCCGCCGCAAAATCGCTGGACACGCCTGCTCAGCCTCCCACATGGCGACTACAGACAGCTCGGCCTCGCAGATCTCCCGAAAGGTCAAACCGTAGATTGGCACATTCGCCACCTGAAGAGCACCCCCGGGCAAAAAACAAAAATCCACCCCCGACATGCGACGCGCGTTAGGGCATCTTCGCAAGACACCAGGGAGAGAAAAAACGGGAAAAGAAGCCGAGAGCCACGCAAAGAATATGATGACGCGGCTGCAGGCGTCAAGGCTTCAAACGGGCCCCGTACGTGGGGTCACGGACAAAAGGAACGTCGGCGAGGAGAAAGGCAAACTGAGAAAGAGCCGGAAAGGCCGACGAAACGTCGTGGAGCCGCGACCGCCAGAGGTCCACGACAACGGCGCGACGCGTTTAAGGACACATGCATGCAGAGACCCACGTCCAGTTGTCAATGGACCCATGAAGTCCTGCGGACAGACACACTCCCCCTAAACACCCACACCTATCGATTCCAAACATCGCTACGGCTGCACATACTCGACGATATATATATATATATATATACATATGTACACATACATGTATACATATATATATATATATATATATATCTGTGGATGCGTAGGCGCTCTAGGTTTCCGTACAGGAGTGTCGGGGTTACTTGGTTGCCCCAGATACGCTTGTTCCTTGTTTGTCGCCAAGTGGTATTGCGCGTGCAGGCGTCCTACCTTTCGGATTTCAATCCACGCTGCGTGCGCCGCAGGATAGCTTGCGGTGTCGGCGTGAGTCTCATCGTCTTGCCCAGCAGTGCTCCCCCGCGTTTCCTCTGCGAGTTGCCGCGTTGTCAGGGATTTGCGCATCGCCTTCCGTCCCTCGTCGCCGTCCTTGCGCGCGTCCCCTTGGAACCAGCGGCGCCCCAAAATGGGGCCGAAGCTGATCGCGAGCGGCTTCAACTTGTTCAACGTGACGAGAATCTCCCCAACGGGCGAGAGGCGCCGAGAGTACGCTTCGATCAAATCGAGCAGACTGACAGGCTGCAGGCGCTTCAAAGACTCGCGGTAGGTCGACACCATTTCGCGAATCACCTGAAAAATGCGGTGGACACGGAAGAGGAGCGAAAAGGCCGAGAGATCGAGGGCAGGAAAGGGGAAAAGGAGACAGAACGAGGGACAAGACACGTGGCTGCAGGACGGAACGAACCAGCCTCCGTGACAGAACACGCCCAGCGGTGGGCCGGACGGGAGCGAAGTATGCAACACCAAAGGCGAAAAAGAGTATACATAAGAGAACATATCTCTCTCTATATATATATACATATCTATATGTATATATGTATGTATGTATGTATGTATCTCGCAAAGGAGATAAAGCAGGAATGACGAGAGCAAGAGAGCGGAAGAAACCGTCGCCTCGAGTGAACTCCCGTTTCTGCTCAGCGGGTCCAACGCATGCGAACTGTCCCGGGGCCGCTCGCCTGGAGAGCCAGCAAACATGGCCGTTTCCCTCTTGACGCTTCGAGAGAGAGAGAGGCATGCAAGACGCGTCGCCTGTCCCACCCGCATGGAACGGCGAGGGAGAAACACTTCACGAACCAGATTCGCAATTCCCTTTTGTCAGTGTAGATGAAATCTTACCTCGTGCCGAAAGAGCCGGCAAGGCTGCAAGTGCGTCAACGTCCCGTCGGAGTGGACCGCAACGGGAGGCGCCTTGTCGATGTCCATGAACAGAAGTTGGTGGCGATCCACACGAACTCCGCTGCCTTCGTAGATCCGCTTCAAAGGCAAAATCGCTGTCCCCACCACGGTTACTGGCGATTTGGTTGGATACCGCACGCGGTGAGGCGGGCCGATCGTGTTCTGGAGAGAAGCCGAAAAGGACAGGAACCCAGTCCGGGAACGAGAACCACACGAAACGGAGTTTGCACACTTCGATCTCAGACGTTTCCAGAGGGTCGGCATCCGCAAGAAGCGCCACACGAACAGCCCAGCGGAGTGCATGCACGTGGTTTCCAGGTCCACTCCAAAATTCGAAAACAGCGGCACCGCGAGCCTCGCGAGTCACTTCCTGGCGTTTACGAGAGAATCGCCAAGACGAAACGAAAAGCGCATGCAGCTCTCTCGCCGACATCTCTCACAGACTCGTACCGATCTATCGCTGACTGTAGAGACATGCATATGCGTGGGTAGGCAGAAAACGGAACACACCCGCTGGGCTACACAACTGCCTATATATGCATACATGCATACATAAGTAGATATATATATATATAAATATATACATAAGTATATATATATATATATATGGCACGTGCAGGAAGATATGCAGAGTTGTGTATGCGTGCGAATAACTGTCTCGTTGTCTTACTTGAGGTTGGGTGCCAAAGGGAGCGGCGCGAAATGGGCTGTTCTCAGGAGTCAACGAATGCGAGAGTTTTGGATGTATTTGGACCACGGAAACAAGAAGAAAGGGCCAGACGTTGAAGACGTGGGAGAAATGCTGCATCAAGCCTTTCACGGCCTGCTTCCCTGTCCGTGGAAAGTCGGTTGACGCCGTCTCCCCGTGGGTCGTAGGTGCGAAGGCGCCCCCGTGCTCCAGAGCCAGCTTGGGCTGCCAGGGACTGTCGATGAGCGAAATTGGAACAGTCAATTCCTGTTGCACATCGGCTTCGTCCAGACAGATGGACCCCGGCTTCAGACTCGCGCGGGTGTTAACTGAGACAGAGCATGGTAATGTGAGCGACACAAAAGAGCAAAAAAGGCTGAGGCGTGACTCGATGCAACTAGGCATGTCGCCTCCACCCGTGAATATCGACGAAAGAAAAAGCCGAGGTCTGTGCGCGAGCGCCGTTTTCATTCTGGAGTTCGATTATCCGAAGCTCCTCTGTGACCCAAACACGCATCTCGCAGAGTATACGTAAACAAGGGAACGGCGCCGCTTTGCAAAACGTCGAGAAAAGTCTGGAAATCTTTAGCAGTGTCTAAAGCTGATTTCGGCGTTTTGGTACGCGAGTGCCGCTCTTGATGTTTGCCTCCTTTCGGTTCCTGCTTCATCTGACGCCACCAAGCATGTGTGTATGTGTGTCGCCAGGCGCGTTCTCCGCGTCCTGGGACGCCTTCCCTAGCACTGGCTGTATCGCTGCGTCTCTGGACAGATCTTCCCTTCTTCCCTCTCGCGCGGCGAACCTGCACTGGAAACGCGCAGCCCCCAGCCAGGCAGCCAAGAGACTCCTTGCGCGAAGCCGAGGATTTCAAGAGGATCTTCTTCTGGAAACCAAGCCACCGTGCAAATGCTGAAGCTCGGCGCGAGACCGTAGGCGCCTGCGGCTCCAGAGACACCGCCCCGAACGCGCTCAGGCAGCGGGCGCCCAGAGCGTCTGGTGAGCACGCCGCTCGTTTGCAGGTTGGTGATCGAGGCAATGCGTAGCTGCAGAAACACGGAAAAGGCAGGGTCAAACAAAAAGCTGTGGCGTACTGACGCTGCCTCGCGTTGCCCCGGTGCTCCTCGTTTCCCTACACAACGGTGGATCTTGGGATGTCTCAAACCCCGCGGGTCAATTTTCCGCCGTCGACCGTCTGCATAAAACGCGATGTCTGCCAAGCCATCCGCTTCCGGCGCTACGTTCGGTTTCTCTGGTGTTTTGGGACCCGCGGTTTCTCCCTCTTCGGGTCCTTACTCGCAGAGCTGCCTGGGTCGACGCCTTGACTTCCGCGTGGCGCTTCTCTTTTGGCGCCGACTCGCTTTCTTTCTCTTTGTCGAGATTCACGCCTTCAGGCACTTGGTCGCGCCGCGGATCAAGTTGACCTTTTTCCTCTCCCCTCCCGGCCTTCCCGTCAGACCCTCCCTTCGCGTCCCTGTCTTCCGCCCAAATCGGTTCCACACCCGGCGAGCTCGTCCGCGCCTCTGGAGACTGTCCTTCATCCGGACTGCCACTGGCGTCTTCACCTGCCTCTTTCCCTGAATCGCCTTCCCTCGAGGCCGCCGCCGATCCATGCACATTCGACTCCGTTGAGTTTTTGCGCGCGCGCGAACGCTGGTCCGAAGAGGCCCGGCAGAAGGTGGTGTCCCTACCAGCCTTTTCGTTCTCTTCTCTTCGTGGTGTTCCCTTCGCGTCGCTCCCAGCCTTTTCCTTCTCTCTCCCAGCACTTTCCTTCTCGTCGCTACCAGCCTTTTCCTTCTCTTCTCTTCGTGGTGTTCCCTTCGCGTCGCTCCCAGCCTTTTCCTTCTCTTCTCTTCGTGGTGTTCCCTTCGCGTCGTTCCCAGCCTTTTCCTCCTCTTCTCTTCGTGGTTCTCCCTTCTCGTCGCTCGCAGCCTTTTCCTCCTCTTCTCTTCGTGGTTCTCCCTTCTCGTCGCTCGCGGCCTTTTCCTTCTCGTCGCTCGCAACCTTTTCCTTCACGTCGCTCGCAACCTTTTCCTTCTCGTCGCTCGCAGCACTTTCCTTCTCGTCGCTACCAGCCTTTTCCTTCTCGTCGCTCGCAACCTTTTCCTTCTCGTCGCTCGCAACCTTTTCCTTCTCGTCGTTCCTGGCCTTTTCCTCCTCGTCGCTCGCAACCTTTTCCTTCTCGTCGCTCGCAACCTTTTCCTCCTCGTCGCTCGCAACCTTTTCCTTCTCGTCGCTAGCAACCTTTTCCTTCTCGTCGCTAGCAACCTTTTCCTTCTCGTCGCTCGCAACCTTTTCCTCCTCGTCGCTCGCAGCACTTTCCTTCTCGTCGCTAGCAACCTTTTCCTTCTCGTCGCTCGCAACCTTTTCCTCCTCGTCGCTCGCAGCACTTTCCTTCTCGTCGCTCGCAGCACTTTCCTTCTCGTCGCTAGCAACCTTTTCCTTCTCGTCGCTAGCAACCTTTTCCTTCTCGTCGCTCGCAACCTTTTCCTTCTCGTCGTTCCTGGCCTTTTCCTCCTCGTCGCTCGCAACCTTTTCCTTCTCGTCGCTCGCAACCTTTTCCTTCTCGTCGCTCGCAACCTTTTCCTCCTCGTCGCTAGCAACCTTTTCCTTCTCGTCGCTCGCAACCTTTTCCTTCTCGTCGCTCGCAACCTTTTCCTTCTCGTCGCTAGCAACCTTTTCCTTCTCGTCGCTAGCAACCTTTTCCTTCTCGTCGCTCGCAACCTTTTCCTTCTCGTCGTTCCTGGCCTTTTCCTCCTCGTCGCTCGCAACCTTTTGCTTCTCGTCGCTCGCGGTCTTTTCCTGGTCGTCGCAGGAGATTCGAGTCGTCGATTTCGGGGAGTCTGCGAGCCTTAGGGAGTGCGAAGCTTTTCTCAGCTGCCCAGAGCCGAGCCCCAGGAGGTCTTTGGATTTGGCCTCTGTCGACTCCAATGACTTGGTTGATTTGATGCTTCGAAGGCTTTTGCACGAGAGCAGCTGAGCACCGCCAGACAGCAACCTCGCAGTCCCGGAGAGCCTCCGGCTAACTGACGCGGTGAAAGAGCCGCTGGCCTTCCGCAGAGCGTTTCCTTCCTGTTCCAACACACCAGATCCGCTTTTCCCTCTCGCCACGACGGGGCTCTTCTCCGCACTGCAGTCGACGCCTGACTGTGGCGTGGGGAGGCCTTCCTTTGCGGGGTTCGCCTTCTTCTCGGCGTCTTCACCCCCTAACGCAGGTGCGACGATGGCTCCAGTGCCGTCGATCCCGCCCGGATCCTGCGCACAGTCTGCGTCTCTTGCCGCCTGTTCACTTGGCACGGACAGCGAGTCTGGTGACGCCGGTGGGATGGGACGAGGTGAAGCCGTTCCGTTGTCGATCTCCTCGGACCCTGACGCGTGCGCTGCGGTCTCTGCAAAGCGTACGCGCAGCCGTCGATTCTCAGTGGGAAAATCAGGAGCATGCACGCCAGACAGAGGCGAAGCTGCAAAGGCGCGAAGGCCCGGAGGCGGGCGAAGCGCAGACGCTGGAGAAGCGCCGGACTGAGGCGGGGCCCATGCAGATGGGAAGAGAGAAGACGTCGAGGCGCCGGACTTTTTTATACAGCCTGGAAGTGCTGATCCAGACGAGGGACGCAGAGACAACAGAGTGGTGGCGGACTCTCTTGGACGAGAAACGGAAGATTCGGGAAGAACCTGCGAGAACGCTGGAGGGGACCGTGCCTGCGGAAAAGGCTCCGTGACGCCATCATCGAGACGCGACGAAGCACGCGACCCGGAACCCGAAGACACCGCAGAAGACGGGGAAGAGTCCGAGGAGGAAGGTGACAGCCACGGTGGAGCAGCAGATACAGCACGACGACGGGGTTGCCGCCTCGCGGTCTGGGAGACTGGATCTTCCCCTGCACGGAAGTCTGCCTCGCTCTCTTCAGAGGACGACGGCGCGAAGTATACGTGTCTCGCTTTTCGTCGGACCCCCGTTGTTAAGATTTCGTCTTCGACGACGACATCAGACGACGGCGAATCAGGCACGCGAGATGACCTGTGCCGCAGTAGGCCAGGCGGGCTAGCGATTCGGCCCTGGTCAGACTGGACGGCCTCGTCGTCTGTGTCTCCCACGAGTTCCGTCTCTGTTTCGTCAGATTCCGCTGATTCAGTCTCTTCTCGGTCGTCGAGGTTAGAGACTTCATGGGGGACACGCGCCTCGTCTTCGAAAGACGAGGAAGACAGAGAAGAAGACAGAGAAGAAGACGAGGGCGACGAGGGGACGGGATGCAAAGATGAGGCACGCGGCGAGAAGAGAGGCGCGGGACGCCGGCGGGGGCCCAAGAGCCCAGGCGGGCGATCGCCCAGGGACAGGGAGCGAATGCCCTCCATCAGAAGCCCCCACCCCGGGAGAAAGGCGCCGAAAGGACCAGAGAAAAATGACGAGACGGAAAACGGAGAGAGAAAGACAAAAACGGAGGAGAAAGGCACGAAAGTGCAGACAGGCGAAATGACGCGTGGTAAGTTTTTCGGGGGAGGGGAGG